>NC_081560.1:157963250-158030486 GCF_022355385.1 Mustela nigripes
GGGGGGGGGGAAGCAGGCTCCCTGCCGAGCAGAGAGCCCGATGCGGGACTCGATCCCAGGACCCTGAGATCATGACCTGAGCCGAAGGCAGTGGCTTAACCCACTGAGCCACCCCCCAGGCGCCGTGGAGAACATTTTCTGAAGTTGGTATCCCTATCAGCACAGAGTTGCTCCTGGCATGCTCCTCACAGTAGAACTTGAGGTCTGACGATGCCGTTGAAACCTTTCTTCATTTATGGAGGCTTCTGATCTCAACTGCTGCACAGTTCTTACCTGGGCTATGTTTGTTGGTGCTTGCTGTTTTGCTGGACATCTTTTACCTGAAATCAGTAAGACTGGGTGGTCCGTTGTTTTCAGATTTAAGTGCTGGAATGAATCTGCCAAAGAACTGCTACCAATGCAGCATCTGATTTTTTTTTTTTTAAATAAACTTCAAAATTATAGAAATCATTCTAGGACTCTGGTAAGACAAGGGCAAGATTTGGCTCACAGTTTGAAGGTTATAGACCCCTCACATTGATCTAGCTACTGGTTATCTTTATTATACCCTACATAACTCCCCTGCCTCCCCACCCCACACATCTACCAACCTCTACCTCAGGGCCTTTGCAATTTCACTCTGCCTAGAAAGCTTTCCCACCAAAATAGTTACATGACTGGCTCCCTCACTTTTTAGATTCTGCTTAAATATCATTAAATATCAGAGAAAAAAGCCTTCCAGACCACCCTAAAATAGTAATAGCAACTGTCCATTTTCCCACGTCATCAATTCCAATCACACTTAGTCTGTTTTATTTACTTTGATTTCTAATTTATCAGCACCTGATATATCTATAACACTAGGATAAAAGCTCCCTGAGAATAGGAATTTGGGTGTTTTGGGTTTTTTCGAACTTGGTTTTGTTCACTGGTATACCCTCAGGTCCTAGACAAATATCAATCAAATAATAAGTACTCGAATATTTATGGAATGAACGAATGAATGTAATATAACTGTAGTGAGGCCAACGAATTGGTTGGCTTGTTAACGTCATTAATAGAAACCTTACAATTTCTAATTAGAGAAGTTTGGTTAGGAATATAGCCTCTGAGCCACCAGGGAGATTTTTTTAATGATAGTTAACAGAGATTTAAGTATTATATAAAACAATGCACTGTGAACTCCATTGTTCCCTAGAGTACTTTTTGGGAGTACTTTTTATGGTTAGTACAAATAGTTCTTTAAGCTCATCAGTGGGAGTTTTGATAACTTTTAGAAACGTGTGATCTGTGTGAATATCTAGTACTTGGTTGTGACAATTTGAATGGTATTCATTTGATTAATGTCATCACACATAATGGCAAAGAGATTAGTTGAGAGATGCTAAGAATTATAAACTAATTGAAAAGGCTTTAACCATGTGAGAGAATTCATTGTACTTGATACTCTTGGCCTACCTCAGTATAAGTTGGTTTTGACTTAAGTTTGTTGAACTTTTAATAATATTTCATGCCATGGGTTATGTACATTGTGTAGGTTTCATTACATTTGACAATCGATAGCATTATTATGCGTTACCTGCAAGTTGGTGAGTTAAATTTCCCAGGATCACAAATTTGATTTTCTGCCTGTCAAAAATATACTAGGAATGGAGGATGTTGTATCATTTTTAAAATAAATAGCAACTTGGTTTATCTAGTAGTTGCCATTTCCTTTCATAATATGTGAATCTGAATGGGAAAAATGAACTCAGGTCAAAAGTACTTATCTTTCTTTGGCCCAGATGTGTGTTAAGTGTATATATATCTGAATGATGCTACTATGTGGACTAGGGTTCTTTTCAGCTCTTCCATCACTCCTCTTAGGATGGCATTTATTAAGCTATATAGTTTAACAGATATTAGGATGTGTGCCAAGTATAGTAGTAGCCACTGGGAAACTAAACTAAATAGGATTTCTTTTTTCTTTTCTTTCGGTGTGGGGGGAGGCATGTGTGTGAGTGCGAGTTATCTGCTGACAGGTTAGTATTTTGAAACAAACCTGGCATGTTCTTTCTTGTATGTTATAACCTAATATTCTTAGACTATAAGGGAAATAGAATTCTGAATAATAAGTTTGGCCTTTTTTTAACGAGTTAATTCTGTTTACATCTAGTCCAGGAAGCTGTCAGAATTGTCATGTTTTACATGTCTTTGAAAAGTAAAAAACCTATTTTTTTGTTTCTGGGAGTTGAAACTAAAAATTCTGCTGTCTGCTTTACCAGTATCATTTAGTCCCCCATTTAATCCCTGTCACCAATAGTGTCAAAAAACTTCACTTTGTTATTGTGTAAGGTATTAATGATAATGTCATCTGTAACCTGATAACTAAGAGTTTTTAAAATACCTTTGTATATTTCTTTTTATAGACCATTTAATTTGGCGGAACGGAAAGCTAATGCCCATTCTGTAGTAGAATGTGATCATGTACGTAAAGAAGTTAGTGTACGAACTGGAGGCTTGGCCGACAAGAGCTCAAGGAAAACATACACTTTTGATATGGTACCTATTTTTTTCTTTCTTTCTTTCTTTTTTTTTTTTTTTTTCAAGATTTATTTATCAGAGAGCATGTGAAGGAGTGGGGTTGGAGTAGAGAAAGAGGAATAAGCAGACTCTTCTAAGGGCAGACAGAGCCTGACACATGGGGCTCAGTCTCATTACCCCAAGATCATAACCTAAGCCAAAAATCCAAGAGTCAGATGCCCAACCGGCTGAGCCACCCAGGTCCCCCAGTACCTATTTCTTAAAATGCTGCTATTCCTTTGTTATTTGCTATGTAAAGTAATTCTTATATACATATTTCCTCTAGGTTCTAGTATACAGTTCCAAGTTTGAGTTGACTCTGAGTTTTCTTTTTTCCTTTTTTTTTTTAAAGATTTATTTTTTTTTTTTTTTGAGAGAGAGAGAGAAATCCCATAAGTAGACAGAGAGGCAGGCATAGAGACAGGGAAGCAGGCTCCCTGCTGAGCCGAGAGCCCATTCCAGAACCCTCAGATCTTGACCTGAGCCAAAGGCAGAGTCTTAACCCTCTCAGCCACCCAGGCGTCCCGACTCTGAGTTTTCAAGTGGTTTCTAGTGGGCTGAATGAGTTAATAGATTAAAAACAAAATTTTTAAAATGAGTAATTTTGAAGTACTTTTTTCCTGAAGAATTGCTTTTTCTTTTCTTTCTTTCTTTTTTTTTTTTGATAGGTTTTTGGAGCTTCTACTAAACAAATTGATGTTTACCGAAGTGTTGTTTGTCCAATTCTGGATGAAGTTATTATGGGTTATAATTGCACTATTTTTGCGTGAGTAAAACACTGTTTTTCAAAGTGCTGAAAAGATTTAGAAGCGTGTATTTATTTTCTGTTTACCACTTTGGTTAATTTTAACAGATATGGCCAAACAGGCACTGGAAAAACCTTTACAATGGAAGGTGAGAGGTCACCTAATGAAGAGTACACTTGGGAGGAGGTATTTATGGTTTATAATAGATTTTTGTCTCTAAAGTGGCTGAACTATGATTGAATAAAAAAAATTGGTTGAAGGGCTTGTGAAATAGAGAAGATAAGTATACCCATGTCAAGCATGAATATAGTATAAACTACTGTTTTAGTAAAATTAAAGTATGTGGTATGATTCCTGTTTAAGAAACATGGTATCATTAGGAGAGAAAGGACCAATACATATGACACAGTTAAATGATAAGAGAGAGGTCTGTTTGGGACAGAATAGTTGGAGCAGAATATTGTGGAAAAGTGGCATGTGATTATGGCTTTAAAGGGAAGACTTTGCAGTGTGGGAGTGAGTTTGTTGTAAAGTTAACATAGCAAGAGGCAGCATGGTATCAATGACCTTCAGTATTTAAGAAATTAAGATTACTGTATTACTAGATAGTGTAGAAAGCACATACTAGGTTTTACAAAGATTTCTATCAAGTATGTTTAAGTCAGTTTAATGACTAAGTTAATTTTCTAACTTGTTAACATTTATGTTGATCCTTTTTTCTAGTGGTTACATAGTTGAGGCATTAATAACTTTAAGCATGGATAATAAAGTTATGGAATTATAACCATAGGAAATAAGGAGTAGACTTAAAGCATAGTTTCAAAATTTAAAGATTCATAATAATTTTATTACAGATGCTTGGATATTTGAGAAACAACTTGTTTATGTTAGAATTAGGGAATATCCTGTTAGATGAGCCTATTTCTGTTAACATGGTTGTATTACTAATGTTCTCATGAGCCAAGTTAGAAAGAGTTATTAAATGTGGCTTTCTAAGTAGTTTAGTTCAGTTGGTTTCTATGTAATCTTTAGACATGATGTGGCTGATGGATAGGACAGATTTGTGGAAGGTATGAAGAAAAATAATTACTGTTGCATAAACTCATAAATGACTTGGCTGCTCTAATATTTGGTTAGTTTTTTTTTTAACTGTTTTGAAATATTTATGTTTAAAGATTTTATTGACTTCAGAGAGAGAGATTGAGAGCGCAGTGAATGGTGGGAGGAACAGAGTGGGAGGGAGAGGAGGAAGGAAAGAAGCTCAACCCAGACCTCATGCTAAGGGCGGAACCCTACTTGGGGCTTGATCCCATGACTCAGAGATCATGACCTGAGTTGAAACCAAGAGTTGGATGCCTAAACAACTGAGACACTCAGATGCCCCTCATATTTGTGTTTAAATATATCATAAATATATCCTATGTCATATTTGTGTTTAAATATATATCATAGATACATCATGAAAGTGTTTAAACAGCCATAGTAAATGACATTCTTCCCTTATTTTAGTCCTAACTAATACTATAATTTCAGGATCCCTTGGCTGGTATAATTCCACGTACCCTTCATCAAATTTTTGAGAAACTTACTGATAATGGTACTGAATTTTCAGTCAAAGTGTCTCTGTTGGAAATCTATAATGAAGAACTTTTTGATCTTCTTAATCCATCTTCTGATGTTTCTGAGAGACTGCAGATGTTTGACGATCCCCGTAACAAGGTAACTCAGTCTTTAAGAATGAAATGTCTCTGGATTTTAATGTGTGATGCTGTGAGAAGTCAGTATATATATTTTTTACCAACCTCATGGATGATCTTTTGATATTTGCTCAGAGGGGAGTGATAATCAAAGGTTTAGAAGAAATTACAGTACACAACAAGGATGAAGTCTATCAGATTTTGGAGAAGGGAGCAGCAAAACGGACAACTGCAGCAACTCTGATGAATGCATACTCTAGGTAAGAAAGCCAGTGTCCTCCCCCCACTGCTCCGTTTTCTTTTTAACGTGGGAAGTCAAATTGAGGTGAATCAAAGTATGTGAGTCCCATACCTAGATTATATGTATGCTTGATTTCATGCTTTAGTAATTGGCTTAAGATTTAGAGGCAAGCACCAGTATTGGAAGAACGTTGGAAGGAGAACAAAGACAAGTCAAATTAGAGAAGTATTAATCTTTTTAAAGCAGACTGTTTCTTTCTCAAATGAAATCGTACGCAGGAGCCTAGATTAATCTGTGCCTGCTGTAGTTGATTTGAGGGTGGGATGAAATCTTATTTGAGGGTGGGATGCTGAGAGGCTTAACTGCTCAGCCTCCTGTAGATTTTCCCTGAGCACTTTTTGGGGGCCTCTGTGGATACCTAGAACAAAGTTTAAAAGCCCATGGTTTAAGTAAGGATTAGAAGAAAGTCAAATAGCTTCATTTAATTTTTCCCCTGGCTTTATTGCAGTATGACCAACAAAAATTACGTATATTGGGTTGTACAATATGATTTAAACTTTTTTTAGATGGCTTCATTTTATATAGGAAGACATGGTCACTAACACTGGCTTTCCAGGGTAGAAAGGGGCATATTTGGTTAGCACCCCCTATGAAAAGAATCCCAAATTCTAGAAAAGCAGTTTACCAAGTCAGGTGATATTTTTTTCTACTGCTCTGTGTAGTGTCGCATTAGAGTGTAATTAAAAGCATTAGAGTGTAATTAAAAAAGCTATACATAGGGAGTTAGATATTTGCAGTTAACCAAACATGTGACTTCAGGTAAATAAGTGAACTTCTCTGAATATGTTTCCCTGACCTACAAAGTAATTATTAGAAATAGATCTCAGGGGGCGCCTGGGTGGCTCAGTGGGTTAAAGCCTCTGCTTTTGGCTCAGGTCATGATCCCAGGGTCCTGGGATCGAGCCCAACATGACGCTCTCTGCTCAGCGGGGAGCCTGCTTCCCTTCCTCTGTCTCTCTGCCTGCCTCTGTCTACTTGTGATCTGTCAAATAAATAAATAAATCTGAAAAAAAAAAAAAAGAAAGAAAAGAAATAGATCTCAGGGTGCCTGACTGGCTCAGTCAGAAGAGCATGTGACTCTTGATCTCAGGGTTGTGAATTCGAGCCCCATGTTGGGTGTAGAGATTACTTAAATAAACAAAACCTAAAAAAAATTAATTAAAAAAAAAACCCTAAAAAATTAAATGTCTTACTTCTTTGCTCCCTTATAATTGGAAATTTCTGCAACTCTTTGAAAAGTTACGCATGCCTTTAAAGAACAAAAAAAAAAAACATGAAAGTAATGAAAATCATGAAATTATGGGTGATTTTATGATTTTAATTAAATTTTCCTATAATAGCTTTCCATTAGAAAAAATTATGTAGAATTTGGAGGAATGAGTTTAAGACTAGGTAATATTTCTTTTCTCTAAATACCTTTCTTTTAAATAAATTCCTGCTTTTTCATAAATTTGTATAATTTAGGATTTCTTTTTTTAAAGATTTTAATTATTTTAGAGAAAGAGCATGAGTGGGGGTTGGGAGGGATGCAGAGGGTCAGGGAGAAGCAGACTCCCTGAGCAAGGAGCCTGACTCTGGATTTGATTGATCCCAAGACTTTGGGATCATGACCTGAGCCAAAGGCAGATACTTAATGAACTGAGCCACCCAGATGCCCTCTAGGACTCATTTTTTTTTTTTTTTAAGATTTTATTTATTTATCAGAGAGAGAGAGGGGGAGAGAGCAAGCACAGGCAGACAGAATGGCAGGCAGAGGCAGAGGGAGAAGCAGGCTCCCTGCTGAGCAAGGAGCCCGATGTGGGACTCGATCCCAGGACACTGGGATCATGACCTGAGCCGAAGGCAGCTGCTTAACCAACTGAGCCACCCAGGCATCCCTAGGACTCATTTTTTTATATGTAGACTTGTGTAAAGGTTTTTTTATGAATGTATGATAAAGTGAAGGAAAACATTCAATTTTCCAAAATCAGAGTTGAGGTCTATGCTTGATTGCATTAATTCCATAATCTTGAATTAGGAATGGGTAAAAAATGGTAGAAAATATGAAATACATATTGAATTTTCTTTTCTTTTTATTTATTTATTTTTTTTAAGATTTTATTTATTTATTTGACACACACACAGATCACAAGTAGGCAGAGAGACAAGCAGAGAGACGGGGGTGGGGGGGCGGAAGCACTTCGGCTCCCTGCTGAGCAGAGAGCCTGCTGTAGGGCTCAATCCCAGGACCCTGGGATCATGACCTGAGCCGAAGACACATGGTTAATGACTAAGCCACCCAGGCACCCCAGATTTATAGTTTCTTTATACTTTTCCTGTGCCCTTCCCCTTTTCTGTAATTTTAAATAATAAAATATGATTCTTACTGTAAAATTTTCCAAGCAACATGAAAAGTACAAAAGAGAAAATTAAAAATTACCATATTCCTCACTAATCATCAATGAAATTAACAAACAAGGATGTTCACCAAATGTCATTGATACGGAGTAAGAGGTCTTTTGTTGTCTATATAGCTTTTGTATCCCTCAGATAAAAGCTGAATGTCAGTACATAAGTTAGACTTTGGAACACTTTATGGTCGTGGTGATTGTCTTGTAGTATTTCGGTAATCACTCTTATTTACTATTTGCTTTTCAGGAGAGGGTATTAACTATTTCTGATATTCTCAATGCACAACAATATATTTTTACAACAGCTGACATTGAAATCAAGTAATTTGATTATTTGTGTGGTACTGTTTGAATTTATGGTAATGACATATTTCAAGAGATTCTTATAAATAGGAAGACTGATTTCAAGCCTTCTTCTCTGACATACCAGGCAACTGTCCAAAACCGACCCCACATCCAGCTTTTAGAGGTCTGAGGATTCTAGTTCCTAAGTCTTTTAGGGTGTTTACAGATAGTTTCTTATTGGGATCCCCTCTGCAGGCAGCAGGTACAAGAAAGCAAAAACCTAAGCATTATACTATCTACCCTCTGTCTTCCAAAATCTTATTGATGTCTCTTGTCCGATACTATCTTTCTCTACTTTGTGGCATTTGGTCTTTCTTTACTCTTTTTAATATTTTATAGAAAGCAAATAATGTTTTGTTACAATGACTGGACGACCTGATCTTGTTTTGTAGTCGTTCCCACTCAGTTTTCTCTGTTACAATACATATGAAAGAAACTACGATTGATGGAGAAGAGCTTGTTAAAATTGGAAAGTTGAACTTGGTAAGTGTCTACCTTAATACCACTGTTTCATTCTTTTTTTTTCTCCAGCATTATTAAAGTATAATTGACAAATAAAATTATATGTTTAAAGTGTAAAAAAAAGTGATGATTTGATATATGTATGCTTTGTGAAATGATTACCATAATCAGGTTAATTAACATATCCTTCACCTCACATAGTCACTTTTTTGGAAAGGGTAAGAATGCTTAGGTCTACTCTTAGCAGGTTTCAGCTGTCATTACCATGGTGTACATTACATCCCCAGAGTTTATTCATCTTATAATTGAAGGCTTATACGCTTTGACAAGCACCTGCTTCTCCCCCATTCTCCTACTCTTGGTAACTGTCATTCCACTCTCCATTTCCATGAACTAACTTTCTTCCCCACACCCCCTCAATTCTACATATAAGGGAGATCATACAGTATTTGTCCTTCTCTGTCTGGCTTATTTCACTTTGCATTGTACTAGGTTCATCCATGTTGTTACAAAATGCAGGATTTCCTTCTTTCTCATGGCTAAGTAAATGTATTCCATTGTACATGCATACCATATCTTTTCTATTCATTCATCACTGTTTCTATATCGTGGCTATTGTGAATAATTCATTGAACATGGGAATGCAGGTTATCTCTTTAAGATACTGATTTTATTTCCCTTGGATAATATACATAGAAGTGGGATTGCTGGGTCAAACCACTATTTCATTTTTTTTTTTTTTAAGATTTATTTATTTTAGAGGGAAGAGAGGGAGAGAGAATCTCAAGCAGGATCCCAGCTGAGTGAGGAGCCCAATATGGGGATTTCACGACCCTGAGATCATGACCTGAGCCAAAATTACGGGCTGGATGCTTAAGGCACCTGGGTGGTTCAGTGGGTTAAGCCTCTGCCTTCAGCTCAGGTCATGATCTCAGGCTCCTGGGATCAAGGCCTGCATCGGGCTCTCTGCTCAGCGGGGAGCCTACTTCCCCCTCTCTGCCTACTTGTGACCTCTCTTTCTGTCAAATAAATAATAAAATCTAAAAAAAAAAAAAGTTGGACGATTAAGTCTCTGAGCCACTCAGGGACCCTTCATCTGTTTCATTCTTGACCACCATAGAGCAGCTTGAAATTCTGTACTTCTAGACAATATTTTTGAAGTTCCTAGGTAATTAGCTTTGTAGTGTATTGTTAATTATAAAAAAATTATCTTGGTGGGTAGTTGATACATTATACTAGAGAATGAAAGTCTTTGTGTCCAAATCCAGGGGAACTAACAGTTTTTATTTTTGAAATTCAAGGTTGATCTTGCGGGAAGTGAGAACATTGGCCGTTCTGGAGCAGTTGACAAGAGAGCTCGGGAGGCTGGAAATATCAATCAATCCCTTTTGACTTTGGGAAGGGTCATTACTGCTCTTGTAGAAAGAACACCTCATGTTCCTTATCGAGAATCTAAACTAACTAGAATCCTCCAGGATTCTCTTGGGGGACGTACAAGAACATCCATAATTGCAACAATTTCTCCTGCATCTCTCAATCTTGAGGTAAGCCCTTTAATAGGCATCTGCAAGTGTAGTAGCTGTAATTCTTATTTAGCTATCACTTACTTTATTTTACTTTTTTGTTTTTATTTTTTTATCATATATTTTAAAAGTTCATTAATTGGCTTCATTCATTCTAAGCAAGAGTAAAAGAATCTGGATATTGCACAGGGACATAGGAGGACAACACTGAAAAAATTGTTTTTCTACTTCCTGGCAGAGTTTTTAATCTTAAAAAGCCAATTAGTTAATGGTTTTTCCCGCACAGTCTTCAAAAGAAATTGCTGTGGTCATTAGCAGTGGATGGTTACATGTGGTATAGAGATTTTTTAAAAGATTTTATTTATTTATTTGAGAGAGAATGAGGAGGTGGATGGGTGGGTAGAGGGAGAGGAAGAATCAGACTCCCTGCTGAGCAGGGACCCTGATTGGGGCCAGGGTATGGAGATCTAATAGGGAACTTAAAAGTGAGTTAATTGAATGCTAGTGTTGTAGAGGTTCTTAGAGGGCACTGAAGATGGGATTGGATATGTGAGAACAGGTGGTAAAACCAAGAGGAGCAAAAAAAGATGGCAAAATCTCTTATTTTATTGTGATTGTTTCCTTTAAACGGAGTTAGAAAAGGATTTATAAGGTCTCTAATTCCCCTTTCATTTTAAAACACATCTTTACTGAGATGTAATTCACATGCCATTAAATCACCTATTAAAAGTATGTAATTTGATGATTTTAATATATTTGCTGAGCTGTGCAACCATCACTAAAATCTATTTAGAGCATTGTCATTACCTTAGAAAGAAACCTGTAACCCATTAGGAATCACTCTCCATTTGCCCACATTCCCAGCTCTAGGTCACGACTAACCTACTTCAAAATTTTTTTCTTTTCTTTTTCTTTTTTTTTTTTTTTTAAGGATTTTGTTTTATTTATTTGACAGAGAGAGACACAGCGAGAGAGGGAACACAAACAGGGGGAGTGGGAGAGGAAATAGCAGGCTTCTGATGAGCAAGGAGCCTGATGTGGGGCTCCATCCCAGGACTCTGGGATCACGACTCGAGCCGAAGGTACCCAGGAGCCTCCCCCTGCCACTTTTTAAAAAGATTTTATTTCTTTATTAGAGCACAAGTTGGAGGCAAAGGGAGAGAGAGGGAGTAGCTGACTCCCCAGTAAACAGAGAGCCCAATGTGGGGCTTGATCCCAGGACTCTAAGATTATGACCTGAGCCAAAGGCAGATGCTTAACCAACTGAGACAGCCAGGTGCCCCAACCTACTTTTGTAATCTAGATTTACCTAATCTGGACATTGTGTGTAAATGGAATCATGCAATAAGTGTTCTTCTGTGACTGCCTTCTTGCATTTAGCATGTTTTCAGTGTTCATCCATGTGGTTCACATGTATCCATGCTTCATTTCTTTTTGTAGGTGAGTAATTTTCCATTGTATGGATATAGAATGTTTTGCTTATTCATCAGGTGAGGGGGTTCATTGAGTGTGAAGACCAAAGTAAAAAATTCTTAGGCAAATTATCATAAAGAAGATGACATTTTAAATTAGAAAGAAGGGAAGAAAAGGCTGTTTTGAACAAATTTCCTTGTAAAGATTTAGAATAGTGGTCCTAGTGGATGATAGATTTTTAGGTTAGATATAACCGTAAGTTATTTCTTGTAAATTATTTTTTTCTTGTAACTTATTTTATAATCTTTTGATAACAGAACTACATTGTTCTTATAGAATCTTTAGTAATTGGCATTTTCTTTTCTTTACAGGAAACTCTGAGTACATTGGAATATGCTCATAGAGCAAAGAACATACTAAATAAGCCTGAAGTTAACCAGAAACTCACCAAAAGAGCTCTTATTAAGGTAATTGTGGATTTTGTGGAGGAATGTTTTGTTTGACAAATGTTAAGTTGAGGACCTGAAATAGATAATTGTTAAGATTTATTCAATTATGTGTGGTAAGGCATTTCATCTAATGATTTTAATTAACTACCTAATATATTGAAATGTTTTTTCTAATGCAAATACGGTGACTTTATCAGCTCTATCAAGCCAGCAAAATTTGCAGTTATTTACATTTACAAAATTTATTTATTTCTAGCTTTAAGGTACAATCACCATACATTAATATGATATTATTACCACACATTAAGGTATAATTTCCGTAACACTCTTCCATTGTAATCCTATAATGCAATGATTTTTAGTACATTTACAGAGTTGTGCAACATCACTACAGTCTACTTTGGAAATTTCTATCACTGTAAAGTTCCCCTTTACCCTTTACAATCAACAACTAATACACTTTTTGTCTGTAGATTTGCCCTTTCCAGCCATTTCTTTTTTATTTTTTTTTTAAGATTTTATTTATTTATTTGACAGAGAGAAAGATCACATGTAGGCAGAGAGGCAGGCAGAGAGAGAGCAGGAAGCAGGCTCCCCGTGGAGCAAAGAGCCCAACGTGAGGCTCAATCCCAGGACTCTGGGATCATGACCCAAGTCGAAGGCAGAGGCTTTAACCCACTGAGCCACCCAGGTGCCCCTTTTCCAGCCATTTCTTAAATGGAATCATGTAATATTTAATCTTTTGCATCTGGCTTCTTTCACTTAGCATAACACTAGGGCTTCATCTATGTTGTAGATGTATCAGTAGACTAATTTGCTGAATGGTATTCCATTAAATGGTTAATAACACATTGTGTTTATCCATTCATCAGCCGATGGAAATTTGGATCATTTCCTGTAGTGCTGCTATGAATATTAGTATAGAAATCTTTGTGTTGATGTATTTGCAGTCCTTTCAGGTAGTTACCTAGAAGTTTAATTTCTGTGTTGCACAGTAAGTTTATGTTTAACTTTTTAAGAAACTGTTTTCCAGGGGCGCCTGCTTCCTCCTCTCTCTCTGCCTGCCTTTTTGCCTACTTGTGATCTCTGTCTGTCAAATAAATAAGGGTTGCAGTTTCTCCACATCCTCCCCAACACATGTTATAGTCTTTTTAATGTTAGCCATTCTAATAAGGATATGATTTTACCCTCAGCATGGTTTTAATTAGCGTTCCCCTGGTGAATAATGATAATGAGCATCTTTTCGTATGCTGCTTATACATTTGTATATCTTTTTTGTGAAAGATCTATCCAAATTCTTTGCCCAATTTTTAGTTGGTTAAGTTTTGTTTTGTTTTTGTTTTTTAAGATTTTATTTATCAGTTAAAGAACTGCCAAGCTATTTTCCAGAGTGGCTGTATCAGTTTATATTCCCACTAGCAATGTAAGAGTGATCTAATTATTCCACATATTCACCAGCATTTGGTATTATAGCTATTTTTATTTTAGTTGTTCTGATGAGTATAAGAGGCGCTAAATATCTCACTGTGTTTTTGTGGGTTTTTTTAAAAAGATTTTATTTATTTATTTGAGAGAGAGAATGAAAGAGAGAGCATAAGACAAGGGAGGGTGAGAGGGAGAAGCAGACTCCCTCCTGAGCAGGGAGCCCAACAGGGGACTCAGTCCTGGGACCAGTCAGGATCATGACCTGAGCCTGACCTGCTTAACCAACTGAGCCACCCAGGCACTCTCTCAATGTGGTTTTAACTTGCATTTCTCTAATGGCTTCTGGTGTTAAGCGTCTTTTCATGTGCTTATTTGGTATTTGCATATCCTCTTTGGTGAAAAGTCTATTCCTGTTTTTAGGCCCATTTTCTAATAGGGTTTTTAATTTTTTTTTTTTTTTAAGATTTTATTTATTTGACAGAGAGAGAGCACAAATAGGCAGAGAGGCAGGCAGAGGGAGGGGGAAGCGGGCTCCTTGCTGAGCAGAGAGCCTGATGTGGGACTCCATCCCAGGACCCTGGGATCATGACCTGAGCTGAAGGCAGAGGCTTCACCCACTGAGCCACCCAGACCCCTGGGTTTTTAATTTTTTTATTAAAAAAAATTGGGGGGACACTGGGGTGGCTCAGTGGGTTAAGTATCTAACTCTTGATTAAGGCTCAGGTCATGATCTCAGCATCCTGGGATTGAGACCCATGTAGTACTGCTTGTCTCCCTTTCCCTCTGTGTACTCTCTGACTCTCTCTCAAATAAATAAATAAATCTTTAAGAAAAATTGGGGGGAGCCATCCGGGTGGCTCAGTTGGTTGGCCATTTGACTTAATTTTGGCTCAGATCATGATCTCAGTCTCATGATTGAGCCCTGCATCAGGCTCAGAGCTGGGTGTGGAGACTGTTTAAGTAAGATCTTTCTCTCTCTTTCCCTCTGCCTCCTGCCTTAAAAAAAATATATATATGTACATAGACATATAATAAATATATCTATGTATATATATATTTTTAGTTTTATATATTTAAAAAATTTAATGTATGTATATATTTATATATATACATATATGTAATAAATATAAAATATATTATATATATTTATTAATATATAATGTGTCCCCCCCCCCCTTTTTTTTAAGAATTTATTTATTTAGGGGCGCCTGGGTGGCTTAGTGGATTAAAGCCTCTGCCTTCAGCTCAGGTCATAATCCCAGGGTCCTGGGATTGAGCCCCACATCTGGCTCCCTGCTCAGCGGGGATCCTGCTTCCTCCTTGCTCTCTGCCTGCCTCTCTGCCTACTTGTGATCTCTGTCTGTCAAATAAATAAATAAAATCTTAAAAAAAAAAAAAAGTATTTAAGCTGTTGAAAGACTCTGACTAAACAAATATTGAATTAAAAGTATTTATTCTTTTTCATGCTTTAAAAAACATGAAAGGACTAAGTACATGTTTTATTTATTATATATCCTCCCCAAAATGAATGAAAAAACAGTTAAATGCTAAATTGATACCTACAATATTCTTCTTGTGAAGGAATACACAGAAGAGATAGAGCGTCTGAAACGAGATCTTGCTGCAGCCCGTGAGAAAAATGGGGTATACATTTCTGAAGAAAATTTTAGGTAAGACCTTGGCTATGGAAATTAATTTCCAAGAATAATAATTTTCTGATAACAAGGTGTTTGAAATAAAATTTACTTTTGTGACAGTAACTAAGATCTTTGTATCTAGTGCTTCCTATAAATGCTCCTTTTTCTGATATTAACAAGTAGTTATCAGTTAAAAATTTTTTATATATATAACTTTAATTTTTAGATAACTATAGATTCACATGAGGTTGCAAGAAAAATACAAAGAGGGCGCATGTATTTTTCACTTGTTTTCCCCATTCATTACTTCTCACATAACTTTAGTAAAACCTCAGTGGTGGTGTGTGTTAGGGTATGTACTGGGGTATGCAGGAGGGTATGGGGTATGCAGGAGGGTACTGGGGTATGCAGGAGGCAGGAGGTATAATTGTTTTGTATATATACTTTAACTCACTTATCCAATTTTAGTCCCTGACTCCTCCCCTTCTTTCTGTGATACCAGATGCCTTCAAGTCCCAAGCCTCTCATGGATTCTGTGGGTCCTATTTATCCTCCATATTCCTGATTATAGACACTTAGTTTGTATCCCTCCCCATCTCTATTTTATGTGAATTATGACAAAGGACTATTTGTCAGCTTTGTAGCTTCTTAAATTTTATACATACACATGCTTTTTTCCCCTCATAAGTAGGGATTCTCAGTTTCAAAATGGAGGTCACAAGAAGAATATTACATTTCAAGGACAAGGATACATTAGTTTTTTGAAATTTGTGTTCATTTCTTATTGATACTTAGGCATCATTATTATAGTGATAAATGGTAGAGATGATGTGCAACTGCCACAGTTTTGTTAGAATGAGTCTTAAAGGAATTAAAAAATATTAACTGTTAAATTCATATTAACTTTATTTTAGAGCCATGAGTGGAAAACTAACTGTTCAAGAAGAACAGATTGTAGAATTGATTGAAAAAATTGGCGCAGTTGAAGAGGAGCTAAGTAGGGTAAGCATTTAAAACAGTATTGGATGAAGGGTGCCTGGGTGGCTCAGCCATTGGGTGTCTACCTTCGGCTCAGGTCATGATCCCAGCGTCCTGGGATTGAGCCCCATGTCAGGCTCCCTGCTTGGCAGGACGCCTGCTGTCCTTCTCCTAGACTTCCTGCTTGTGTACCCTCTCTGGCTGTGTGTCTCTCTCTGTCAAGTAAATAATTAAAAAAAAAATTTTTTTTAAGATTTTTATTTATTTATTTGGTAGACAGAGATCACAAGTAGGCAGAGAGGAAGGCAGAGAGAGAGGGGGAAGCAGGCTCCCCGCTGAGCAGAGAGCCCGATGTGGGGCTCTATCCCAGGACCCTGAGATTATGACCCGAGCTGAAGGCAGAGGCTTAAACCACTGAGCCACCCAGGCGCCCCAATAAATAAAATCTTTTAAAAATTCTAAAAAAATAGTATTGAATGAAAAAACAAAACAGTATTGTGTGTTACATGAAAAGCAAATATTAAAAACATTTCAGAACTTGAGGGACGTGATTTTTTAAAAATATTTTTTAAATTTATTATTTTTAAAGTTTTTTTGAAGTTTTAAAGTTTTTTATTATTATTATTATTTTAGATTTTTATTTATTTTATTTGACAGGCAGAGATTACAAGTAGGCAGAGAGGCAGGCAGAAAGAGAGAGGAGGAAGCAGGCTCCCTGCTGAGCAGAGAGCTTGATGCGGTGCTTGATTCCAGGACCCTGGGATCATGACCTGAGCCGAAGGCAGAGGCTTTAACCTACTGAGCCACCTAGGCGCCCCGTGAAGTTCTTTATTTTTAAGTGATGTCTACACCCAAGGCAGGGCTTAGACTTAACATCCTCGAAAACCCTGAGATCGAGAGTCTCAGGCTCTAGTGAGTGAGCCAGCCAGACACCAACATCCTTTTTTTTTTTTTTTTTAAACATTCTTTTGATTTGTACTAAGTCTTTGAAATACCATCTGTGCTTCATCTGTATATCTCAGTTCAGACAAGCCACTTTTTTTTTTTTTTTTTAAATAGACTTCATGCTCAATGTGGGGCTTGAACTCACAACCCTGAGATCAAGAGTGGCATGCCCTACTGACTGAGCCAGCCAGGAGCCTCTCCTGCCAATATTTTTTGTTTAAGATTTTTTCTTTTCTTGCTGACTCATTAAAATTAAGTTGTATCATAATTTTACTGTCTCTTTTGACACATTAAGGCAGCATTCTAAGAAATTTACTGAATCGTGCGGCTTTATTGTTAAAGCTAAATAATGAATGCTGAGACATTTTCATTATTGTGTGTATCAGAGGAAGGAATGCAGATGTTAGGGGAAGCCAGATGTTGAATAAGGTGGACAGACATGACCTTTCTGTGCCACCCTCACGTTGTCAGTGTTGAAAGGAAACTGAAGGACTAATGCCACTACCCTAGACCTGTTATTTAATCTCAAAGTTTTTAATGAAGTTACAGGAAGAGACCAGGTACTATATAAAACGTGCTAACCTATCTGGTAACTTGTTACAGCTTGTCACAACTTTTGCATGGAAATGATTTGTGTGATTCTTCTTCTATTATTTTATGAATTAGCCAGATGTTTCACCAACCAGTTCAGCATTTTGTAATTCTTAAAAAAAAAATGTTTAAATGTTATATTTAGGTTACAGAGTTGTTTATGGACAATAAAAATGAACTTGACCAGTGTAAATCTGACCTGCAAAATAAGACACAGGAACTTGAAACCACTCAAAAACATTTACAAGAAACTAAATTACAGCTTGTTGAAGAAGAGTATATTACATCAGTTTTGGAAAGTACTGAGGAGAAACTTCATGATGCTGCCAGCAGGGTATGTCTTTTGTTTTGATTTGCACTTGCATTAAAGAAATTAGAGAATGGATAGAAATAACTTTCCTTTGCTTAAGTGTTAACTGTGAAATTCTATCTATCCACCGCAAATGGTATTTCTGCCAATTTAAAGAACATTATTTTACTATTTTACCTGAATTTTCCTCACTAGAGTTTCTAACTTAAGAAAAAAAGTGCCTAAAGTTTTATAAATAGAAAATGATTTTAATGTACTTTGGGGACATTGAGAACAATGATGCAGTACTTTCCCCTTTAGTCATGATTGAACTAATCAATCCTACAGAATTTAGCACCTTCTAGTGATGTGAGATGTTGAAAGAATTGTTTATTCGGTGCATGTTAGAGGAAATAGTAACACATAATAGAAAAATTTGTGAGGAAGCATAATTACTATATTAGTTTGGCAAAATTCCTTCCCTTCCAAAATTGCTAGATGAGGGGAAATTCCTGGGCAACTGGATAAATTAGCATGAATTAAAAATGTGTTCTGATACAACATTTAAAATTTATTACTTCTCATGAGGAGAAATCCTTAGGTAGCATAGATATTTTCATTAGAAAATGTTTTCATCATACCCATCTTATCAACATTTTTTAAAATCACATATAGTTGCTTACTACAGTTGAAGAAACTACAAAAGATGTATCTGGTCTCCATTCCAAACTGGATCGCAAGAAGGCAATTGATCAGCACAATGCAGAAGCTCAGGATATTTTTGGCAAAAACCTGAATAGTCTGTTTAGTAGTATGGAAGAATTAATTAAGGATAGCAGCTCAAAACAGAAGGCCATGCTGGAAGCTCACAAGACTTTGTTTGGTAAGTTCAAGCATTTCTAATTATTCTAGTCTGAGATTAATTTCAAAATTCACCATTTAATATTTTAGAACACTGAGGTGTCCATTTCACAAGTCTCCTACAATGCATACACTTTCTGTTCAGACCAGGGATTAATGCTTTTACTGCCTTTGAATTGAAACAAATCTTACTTGGGTTTTTTTCTTTTTTTTCCTGTTTTCTATAAAGCAAATTTTAATCATACCCATTGTTATCTTCATTTAGGGGGGGGGACTTTTTTTTTTTTTTAAGATTTTATTTATTTATTTGAGAGAGCAGGAGCAAGCACAAGCAGGTGGCGGTGCAGGGGAGAGGGAGAAGCAGACTCACTGCTGAGCAGGGAGTCTGACGCAGGGCTCAATCCTAGGAAGGCAGAGGCTTAACCAGTTGAACCACCTAGGCGCCCAGAGAAAAAACTTTTTTTTTTTTTTTATTAATTTTATTTATTTGACAGAGATCGTAAGTAGGCAGAGAGGCAGGCAGAGAGAGCGTGGGCAGGGGTGGGGGTGGGAAGCAAGCTCCCTGCAGAGCAGAGAGCCCGATTCAGGGCTTGATCCCAGGAACCTGGGATCATGACCTGAGCGGAAGGCAGAGGCTTTTTGTAACCCACTGAGCCACCCAGGTACCCCGGGGAAAAACTTTTTAAGTATTAGGGGTTTTTTTGTTGTTTTGTTTTTAAGATTTTATTTATTTGACAGAGAGAGATTGCAAGTAGGTTGAGAGGCAGGCAGAGAGAGGAGGAAGCAGGCTCCCTGCCCAGCAGAGAGCCTGATATAGGACTCGATCCCAGAACACTGAGATCATGACCTGAGCCAAAAGCAGAGGCTTAACCCACTGAGCCACCCAGGCACCCCTAAGTATTAGGTTTTGTTGTTGTTGTTTATTTTAAAGGTTTTATTTATTTGACGGACAGAGATCACAAGTAGGCAGAGAGGCAGGCAGAGAGAGGGGGAAGCAGGCTTCCCACCAAGCTGAGAACCCAATGCGGGGCTCGATCCCAGGACCCTGGGATCATGATCTGAGCCGAAGGCAGAGGCTTTAACCCACTGAGCCACCCAGGCGTCCTTAATTATTAGTTTTTTATAATCTCTTTTACCTACTACAATACTGTAATTACTATTAGCTGGAGATCACAATGATTCTTGGTTTACTGCGAACATAGTGATGGGTCTAATAAACTTGCAGAATACTCTAGAACATAATTTATATTTGAAATATTTCCTAGCTGATACAATGAACCAATTATTTTAAGCTTGTTATTATAAATTTTCACAAGGATATAATTTTCTCAACCTCTTTAGAGTACTTCTAACTGTATTAATATATTTATGTCAAAGTTTGTGTCTTTTTTCTTTTTGGTATAGGTAACCTGCTGTCTTCCAGTGTCTCTGCATTAGACGCAATTACTACAACAGCACTTGGATCTCTCACATCTGTTCCAGAAAATGTGTCTATACGTGTTTCTCAGATTTCTAATATGATATTGAAAGAACAGTCATTAGCAGCAGAAAGTAAAACTGTACTTCAGACATTGATTGTTAGTAAATCTCTTAAAGTATTTTTCAGGTGTTACTTTGATATGCCTTTGAAAACAATGTTAATTGCTCTTTCATTTTAAGTTTTACAGACAGTTATAAATACCGCTTTAAGAGTAGACTCCTATATATTTTTTAAGGCTTTATTTATTTGAGCATGAGCTGGGTGAAGGGCAGAGGGAGAAGCAGACTCCCTGCTGAGTGGGGAGTCCTATGCGAGGTTCAGTCTTGGGACTCTGGGATCATGACCTGAGCCAAAGGCAGATGCTTAACAGAGAAAGCCACCCAGGCAACCCCCAGATTTATATTTTTAAAAGCAAATCTCTGCTTTTTTTTTTTTTCTAGAAAGATTAACTTCTAAGTGCCAACAAACCTTTGAAACCCTTTTCAATTACATCTTGTAACATTAAGAGCAGGAGTTAACAAGCCTAATAACTAGAAAGGGCAGTTTTGGCACCACTAGATGAATTCAGGGGACCCATCAGTTGTTAGTTGGCTTAGAAATTGGTAAATTTCCTTTTCCTCAAGGGTTCTGGATTGGTTATGTTGATGTTGCAGTTGACCCAGCCAGGGGGGATGTTAGATGGTTGATTTTAAAGTAATGGTAATACAGAAAAGTGCAAGAAAAAGAACTGCTAGAATTCTAGGAACACATATGACAATTTATGGGGCCAGATCTCTGTGATCAAGCCCTTAACTGTAAAGATTTTTTTCATAGTTCTGTAGAAGCCACTCATCCAATTACACTAATATTACCTCCTTCATAGCTGATTTGAATAATACTCTTATTTTGTAATTGTAAGATTTGCGTAGGAAGTCCTTGACCATATTTCTTGTTTTCTTCTTTAGGTAGGCTCTCTGCCTCCCCTTTTGATTCTAACAATATCTGTTGAACATTTTCCAAGTAAATAACTACAAGTATTAGTTAACACTGCCCAGATTCAGTCCTTATATGACACCCAAATTTGACGAAGTTAAAAGATGCTTAGTTGGTACTAACTTTTAGGAAATTGATTCATGCACTAAATGCAAGACTGTATTTATTGGTGTCTTCCTACCAAGTTATATACCACCTTGGAAACACTGCTGGAGTCGGATGATTGCAAGATGACTGCTGCTCCCACAGCAGGAGTTGAAATGATGATAGCTTTTCTTTCCTAAAGAGTGCCAGTAGCCTTTTCCTTTCACTCTTCACTAATTGTTTCTGTTATAGTTCCTCACCCTGCCCAAGTGAAGGGAACTTAAGGTTGGAGTTTTTTCCTTTTTTGTGAAAATTACCAATCTAAAAAAAAAAAAAGCCCAATCTACATTCTCAAGTTCGTATTTACCTGACAAGCACAAGAACCTTGACAAGTTCTTCAGATACAATAGGATATAAGTCACCAGTTCTTCAAAGTTAAATACCTCTAGCTCAAAACCTACCTTTGAAGGCTATTCAGTCTCAGCCTTTTTGACTAGTAACCTAAACTTATTGAAATTTATTTTGTTAAAATGTACTTGTGCAGTTTTTTTAAAAATTTCCTTTATTTGCAATGCTGAGATCTTATCAAATGATTGTCATTTTCCCCTCTTCTGAATTATTTGGACTTCTATTCCATTAGACTGTTAGGAGTCTATCATACACTACATTAACATTTTCTTAATTACTGTTAAGTAGGATTAAGTAACTTAAGATGAATAAATATTCTAGAAACAAATAAGCTCTATAGGCTATAAAGATTAGAGAATGGGAACTTAGGATTTCACTATGCATGTGTTAACAAAGTATTTAAGATACTGTCATTTAACCAGCCACACTTATGGAAGGGAAAATATTCTTTTTAACCAGGATGTACTTAAGACTGACCTTCTAACTTCACTGAAAACAGTTTTATCCCCTGCGACGGCATCTATACTGGAAATAAACAGTCAACTAAAGCATATTTTCAAGACTTCATTGACAGTGGCCAGTAAGGTAACAAATACTGTTCTTCATTTCTCAAAATCAAATTGTTTAAGAAAGGAATTCTAACTATCTGTGTGGCCACATCTGTATACATGCAAAAGCCATAAGTTGTGAGTTGGGAGGAAATAAGATGCTTGCTGCCACTGATGTGATCAACATAATCATGGCTAAGAAAAATGGGAGAATGATCTTCACAATAGTGCATTTATGTAGGAGCATATATAGCATGCTGTCCTGGGTCAGGGAAGATGTGCATATTCATGTATACATGCATATGTCTGCATATCTGCCTAAATATGCATAAAATATCTCTGGAAGTATTTTAAAATTATAGCAATGGTCTCTTGAAGGTGAGTGTGAAACTGGGGTTTCAGCGGCTGGAAAGGCAAGACTTTACATACTGTTTTTTAGCTTGTATATGTTCCATTTTATATGTGTTCTGTTTCACAAGTGTTCAACAAAAAAGAGTTTTTTTAATTAAAAGAAACCTTTTCCTTCAAAGATAGAAGATCAGAAAAAGGAAATGGATGGCTTTCTCAGTACACTGTGTAACAATCTACACGAATTAAAAGAAAATACAATTTCTTCCTTGGCTGAATCTCAGAAGCTATGTGAAAACTTAACTGAAGACCTGAAGACAATTAAAAAAATCCATTCACAGGTATCTCATTTAGGTGATTTGGGGAGCATAAAAAGGAAGTTTTATAATCTTTTTTTAAAAAAGATTTTATTTATTTATTATACAGAGGTCACAAGAAGGCACAGAGGCAGGCAGAGAGAGGGGGAAGCAGGCTCCCTGCTGAGCAGAGAGCCTGATGTGGGACTCGATCCCAGGACCCTGGGATCACGACCTGAGCTGAAGGCAGAGGCTTTAACCCACTGAGCTACCCAGGTGCCCCTAAAAGTTTTATAATCTTTAACTTGATAATCCCTGTCATGTAATCTGAATGCTGTAAAACTAATTTAGAAACCTGAAGATGTCATAGCCACTCTTGCTTATAACAATAATTAATAAAAAATACTTAAGAATGCTTTTCTTGACCAGTTAATATTTTAGGATTTGCTACATTTAGAGCCCTATGCTAAAGATCTATAAGACAAACAAGAGGGGGGTGCCTGGGTGGCTCAGTCTGCTAAGCGTTCAGCTCTGGATTTCAGCTCAAGTCATGATCTCAGGGTTGTGTGATTGAGCCTGCATCACACTCAGGGGAGTCTGCTTGAGACTCTCTGCCTCTCCCTCCCCCTCCACACCTCCTCCTGCTCACACACACTCTCACTCTCACATAAACAATAAGTAAAATCTTTAAAAAAATAAAAATAAAAGACCAATAAGATTATCTTTCATCACACCAGGATGCAGCTAGAGAAATAAACCTCTGGGGGTGCAATTAGAAGTATTTACAATGAATATGTATCTATAGTATAATTTGATAAATTGGTTTTTTCTAGGGTAACATAGATAGTTATTTTCTTTCATAAACTGTATCCTGTTATTATTTCTGGATCATCGATGTCAGACATTTGAATTGTAGCAAATTAATATAATTTTTTTTGAGAGAGAGAGCAGGAGAGAGTTCATGGGCGCTCGTGGTGGGGGCAAGGGCAGAGGCAGAGGGAGACAGAGAATCTTAAGAGGCTCCACACTGGGCTCCATGCAGGGTTCAATCTTATGACCCTGAAATCATGACCTGCGCGCTGAAACCAAGAGTTGGACACTTAACTGACTAAGCCACCGAGGCATCCAATTAATATGATTCTTAATTTTTATTGATTGTAAATGTGATTTATGACCTTCTTCCATGTAAGCTGTTCTTCACTGCATGCATTAGGCTTTAAACCAAAACCAAAACTACAAACTAGGTAAGTCATAATCTGTAAGATGACATATATGGAAAATAACACCTGGTATTCCTAAGGCCTGAGTAATGAGTGTGTAAAATTTTACTAAATGAGGCTAATTATTACATGACAGAACTCTTTGGTCAATAAAACTATTGACATGATTCAGTGAGTAATAGAGTTTTCTTTTTCTTTGGAAGTAAGGGAAAGGGATTTCATATCCATGTCATCCAAAATGAAAAAGGAAATAAATCCCAGATTTTTAGGCAAGAGTTAAAGCAGGTTTGAAGTCAGAGTATTCGTTTCCCTAATTGATAAGCAGGAAACTCTTTGGAGAAAAGATTAACATCACATTAGTAAAAATAATAGTTAACATTTCCTGAGTCCCTCAGTATGTACTTATTCCTGTCATCAGTGTAGATACACATGCTATTACTAGCATAGTTTTCTCATGAGGAACCCAAGGCCTCAAAAGCATGTGAGAGTGTTTAGATCCTCTGAGAGTCATCATGGTGAGTATAGTGCCTGAAAGGCATCCCCTTTTGAGTGGCTCTGTTTCTAGAACATATTCTTGCAATTTGAAATTGTAGCAGTTTCTCATCCCTCTCCATCAACCCTTCCTTATCTTTTTAGGTATATGTTCTAAGATAGATCGGCTTTTTATATATGAGCTGTTTTGAAATGTTTAAAACTGATAAGCAGCTATTTAAAAACAAGAACACCTGTGATCCAGAAAGTATTTTTAACATGAATGATTAGACTTCCCTGGCTTTATGGAAGTTAAATCTATTTATTTATTTATTTAATATTTTAATATTTTATTTATTTATTTGACAGACAGAGATCACAAGTAGGCAGAGAGGCAGGCAGAGAGAAAGGAGGAAGCAGGCTCTCTGCTGAGCAGAGAGCCCGATGTGGGGCTTGATCCCAGGACCCTGAGATCATGACCTGAGCCAAAAGCAGGGACTTTAACCCACTGAGCCCCCCAGGCGCCCATATGGAAGTTAAATTTATTATGTGAGCTGTTTCTCAGATATTCTAGAACTTGAAGTCAGCACTAACAAAACAGTTATGTAAAACCCTGAACACCTACCTACATGTAGATAAATCGGATAATACCTTCATTTTCCTCTACTTTGAGACTATAAAAATACTGACAGACATTATTTGTAAGCAGTCTTGGATATGTACTGTCAGCTGATGTGTATTTCAGAGATGTTGGTCAACTGATGGACTGAACAGTGAACAAGAATGCTGGGTGTGTGTTCAGCACTTCCATGGCCTTTAGTGTAGCTGCTTTATTTTGTAAGTTTAAATTCCTATCATGTTGTGTGCCTTAGAAGAACTTGTTTTTAAAGATGCCTAGGACGAGCAAAGGTAAAATTAGATTTTATTAAAATGACCTAGCTAAATTCTGTAAAATGCTTTAATTTAAGTAATGATTACTATTTTTGGACTGCTGGGCCCATCAGATTTTCAGTATTTTTCTCTCATAGTAATGTTATCAGTTAAGAAGCAGCTGGTGCTGTATCCCTGTCAGAGTGGTTCTTAGAGCATAAGGGGACATGGTGGTGTATTTGCTTAGTTTTGAGGTACACTGAAAGTAACTTGTTACTAATTGATAGTTGAAGTAGCAAAGTTTGCTAATTGTTTACTTTTTGAAAAATTCCAATCATATTATCCTTTTAATATCAGTTACACAGCTTTCCTCTATGGGTGAGAAGTGAAATTAAAGTTCTCTTGTCAAGAATTTGTATAATTCTCATCTATGACTTCTATATCTTTCTTACAGGAACTTTGCCAGTTAATCAATCTTTGGGCAGAGAGATTCTGTGCCTTGGAGGAAAAGTGTGAAAACATCCAGAAACCACTAGGTAGCATCCAAGAAAATACAGAACAGTAAGCAGTTTTTAGTTTTCTTTAACTTTCCTCCTGCCTGAAGTTATTTCAGAATAGAAGGTTTCAAACAGTACAAATACTATCAACTCAATTTCTCTTTTAACATTTTATTATGTTTACTTTCTCATTCTCATTCCCTTTCTTTCTTCCCAGCCCCCTCTAATATTTTATGTCTAGGTATCTTTTCTGAACTAGCTATGTATACATTGCAGACATAATGTTCACTTTCCCTAAATACTTCAGTCTATATTTCCTAAAAATAAGGATAATCTCTTATATTACTATAATTATTATAAATCAGAAAATCAGTATTGGTAACTCCTGTTATCTAGTATTACAGACCCGATTCAAATTTTGCCAGTTATCTCACTGATGTTCTTTATAGGAAAAGAAAAAAATTGTCCTCCTGGTCTAGGATTTAATCTAGGATCACACATTACATTTTGTTGTCATGTCTCTTGAATCTCCTTTAATCTGGAGTAGTTTCATAGTGTTTATCTTTTATGACCTTTCCTTTTCAACAGCATAGAATATTTTTTTAGTACAGTGTCCCTCAGTTGGGATTGGCCTTCGTGATTAATTGGAATTTCTCTGTAGCTCCTTTCAAGATATTTTTCTTTGCCTTTAGTTTTTGGAGGTGTGTTTCTATTGTGTCGTCTTACATATTTCTTTGAGGTTATCCTATTTGGATTTACTCAGCTTTTTGAATCTGTACACTTACGCTTGTCACCAGTTGTGGAAATTTTCATCCATTATTTTAGTGTTTTTCAGCTCCATATACTTTCTCCTCTGCTTCTAGGGTTTTGATGATACCCATGTTAGATTTTTTATTGTGATTCATAGGTCTCTGAGGCTATAGATAGATTATTTTCTCTTTGTTGTTCAGATTGAGTAAAAAAAAATTTTTTTAAGATTTTATTTATTTATTTGAGAGAGAAAGTGAGAGAGAGGATGAGAGGGGAGAAGGTCAGAGGGAGAAGAAGATTGCTCACAGAGCTGGGAACCCGATGCAGGACTCGATCCCAGGACTCTGGGATCATGACCTGAGCTGAAGGCAGTGGCTTAACCAGCTGAGCCACCTCAGATTGAGGGCATTTTATGAACTGTCTTCGTGTTCCTTTGTCATCTTTAACCTACTGTAGAACCCATTCAAAGAGGTATTTTATATATTTCAGTTATTGGG
Organism: Mustela nigripes; assembly: GCF_022355385.1. NCBI lineage: Eukaryota > Metazoa > Chordata > Mammalia > Carnivora > Mustelidae > Mustela > Mustela nigripes. The sequence continues at coordinate 157,990,285 of NC_081560.1, forward strand.
TTTTTGAGTTTTATAATTTTCACTTCATTCTTTTTTTATCTCTTCTGTTTCTTTGCCAAGGTTTTATTTTTTCCAAAAGTGTTTTAATTGTTCACTGAAATTTTTTTTTCCACTGAAATATTTTTATATGGCTGCTTTAAAATCCTTGACAGATTATTCCAGCATTGGAATTATCTGTTTTGGCACCTGTTGTCTTGTCTCATTGAAGTTGTGATTTTCTGGAATGGTTTTGACTGTATCTTGAACATTTTGGTTATGTTAAGAGATTCAGAATCCAACTTAAGTCTTTTTTGGCAGGCATTCACTTTTAAGTTTAATGTGAAGGTCCTGGCCCAGTTTTGTGAGCTTTAGTTCCAAAGACAGTTTTGTTTTTAGAACCCTTGCATTCTGGTATTGTTTGGTTCTACCCATATGAAAAATTTTGTATTTTGCTTTTGATGGATGAAATGTTCTATATAGGTCAGTTAAGTCTAGTTGATTGATAGTGTTATTTGTATATCTGTATCCTTACTGAGTTTCTTTCTTTCTTTTTTTTTTTTTTTAAGATTTTATTTATTTATTTGACAGAGAGGGAGAGATCACAAGCAGGCAGAGAAGCAGGCGGGGTCGGGGGGGGGGGCCGATGCCGGGCTCGATTTCAGGACCCTGAGATCATGACATGAGCTGTAGGCAGAGGCTTAACCCACTGAGCCACCCAGGCATCCCTTTACTGAATTTCTACCTATTTGTTCTATCAAGTAGTAAGAGTGGGGTGTTGAAATCTCTAGTTATAATTTTAGATTTGTCTGTTTCTCATCAGTTTAATCAGTTTTAGCTGCATATATGTGATGCTCTATTGTTAGATGCGTACACATTTAGGGTTGATATGTCTTAGAGAACTGACTGCTTTACACCATCATGTAATGTCCCATTTTATCCCTGATAATCTTCCTTGTCCTGAAATCTACTTTGTCTGAAACTAATATAAGTACTTAGCTTTTCTTTGGTTGCTATTTACATGTAATGTATTCCCATCCTTTCACTTTTGGCCTGCGTCTTTATATCTTTATATTTAAAATGAATTTCTTGCAGATATCACCTTGCTTTTTCATTATATTTAACAATGTACCTCTTTTAACTGGTACATTTTCATTTGAAGTATTGGGATAGTTGAATTAAAATCTACCATGGTGCTGTTTTCTATTTGTTGCCTATTCTGTGCTTTGTTTCCTTTATTCTTTTCCTAATTAAGTTGAGTGTTTTTATGTTTTCATTTTATCTCTTCATTGATTTATCATTTATACTTTTCTTTTTAAAGATTTTATTTATTTATTTGACAGAGATCACAAGTAGGCGGAGAAGCAGGCAGAGAGAGGAGGAAGCAAGCTCTCCGCTGAGCAGAGAGCCCGATGCGGGGCTCGATCCCAAGACCCTGGGATTGTGACCCGAGCCAAAGGCAGAGGCTTTAACCCGCTGAGCCATCCAGGCGTCCCAGTATACTTTTTTTTTTAAGAGAGAGTGCACATGAGAGTGGTGGTGGGGGGTGGAGGCTGGGCAGAGGGAGAGAATCCTAAGCAGGCTCCGAGATCATGACCTGAGCTGAAATCAAGAGTTAGACACTATACCAACTGAGCTACCGAGGCAAGTCTTATTGTTTATGCTTTTAAATTACCTTTTTAGGGCGCCTGGGTGGCTCAGTGGTTAAGCCGCTGCCTTCGGATCAGGTCATGATCTCAGGGTACTGGGATCGAGTCCCGCATCGGGCTCTCTGCTCAGCAGGGAGCCTGCTTCCTCCTCTCTCTCTCTCTGCCTGCCTCTCTGCCTACTTGTGATTTCTCTCTGTCAAATAAATAAATAAAATCTTTAAAAAAAAAAATTACCTTTTTAAAGTAGTTTTTCTAGGATTAATGATACACATTTTTAAATAATGTTAATACACTTTTAAGTAATTTGCTGTTTCATGTGTGATAAAAGGAACTTATAACAATATGTTCCCGATTTCTTCCTCCCGTCTCTTATGCATTGTTTTAATATATTTTGCTTTTGCATATGCTGTATACACCCAGGGCAGTGTTACTCTGATCACTTTATTTCCTTTTTTTTTTTTTTTCCAATTTTATTTATTTATTGGAAAGACAGATCACAAGTAGGCAGCAGAGAAGTAGGCAGAGAGAGAGAGAGGGAAGCAGGCTTCCCGCCTAGCAGAGAGCCCAATGCGGGGCCTGATCCCAGGATTCTGGGATCATGATCTGAGTGGAAGACAGAGGCTTTTAACCCTCTGAGCCACCCAGGCACCCCTTTATTTCCTTCTTTGATGTGGCTACTAGAATTTTTTTTTTTTTTTTTTTGCTACTAGAAATTTTTTAATTATATGGCTCATATTATATTCTATTGAATAGTGCTATTCTAGAATTCTAGCTATCACCTCTTTTACTACCTAACTCCTATCATTGATTTTCCAGTTCTGTTGTTGATCCTGTTCATTATACCATGCTCCATTCTGAACTCTTTTTTTCTAGACTCTGAGTCCAGAAAGCATTTCCCCACTTTTTTTTTCTAGTGTCTAGACTTAAGGATTTCTGGCTTTTTCAATAGCTCTGAAGGGAATAGTATAATAGGATTGAAATGGCTGGGGAACACTCTTTTTAAGCTCTCTGCAAGCCATTTTCCCTATCTTCCTGACATTTATTGACTATACCAATGGTTTCCAAAGTGTGGTCCAGGGACTGTGTAAGTCCTGTGTAGGGCCCAGGAACTTCGGGGAGGTTAATATATACTAAAGTTCGAGACCCACTGCCCGTGGCACTTACTGTCATGGATGGTAGTCACTCATGAATAAATTCCATCTTCCTACTAGGTTGTGATTCTTTGAGGGACTAGATTTATGTTGATAGTCTCCAAGCTTTTCACTTGAATTTCTTTTCCTTTTTCAATCATTTCCATTTAACCTGCAGATGAACTTCGGTTTTCAACCTGTTTGCTTCCTCATTTGGTTTCCTCACATGGTGTACCATCTAGTGGTAATAGAGGGTAACTTTCATTCACCAAAGTTCAACTCTGAAGTCTTCAGAGGACTTTGCTTTTCTTTCAGGGTTATGTTGCATTGTACTATGTACACTAGGTGTATAGTTTGTCACACCCCCAATATAATCTTCTTTCTTAGTAGAAAGCTTTATAGTTGACTTTGTTTTATAACATTTATAATTTTTACCATTTATTTAAGGTCATAGGCAAGGTAAAACTGCTGAAGAACAGAATGACAGACTGATTGTGGACAGTTTAGGGACTAGACTAGAGACCGCAGGTGATGCCCTTAAGTAACATAACCTAGTAGGAGGAATAAAACACATGGCAGATTTTATTTTAGTAACTGTATAGTCATTACTCTAAGAGGTACAAAGTAAGGCTTCATATCTGGAGGAGAGCTGGGAAAGGTTTTATGAGAAAAGACATTTATAATGGTCATTTAATGACAGATATGATGTCAGTCTGCTATGAAGAGACACTGGCCAAAGCATCCATTCTCAACATAAAAGAGTCATTAAGAACACGGGCTCTAGAGCCAGACTGCCTGGGTTCAAATACACCATTTTTGGACTGGGTGATTTTGGGCAAGCTATAGGCCTTTTGAGTCTAAGTTTTCTGTTTTAACAATATTGTTCTTTTTTTCTATAGGAAATCTAAGGATATAATCAGCAAAACAACCTCTTATAATGCACAATTTTGTGCTGATTGTGATGGCTTATCACAGGAACTCAGACACTTTAATCAAGAAGGTACAAAATTGGTTGAAGAGTCTGTGCAACACTGTGATAAACTTGGTAACAGCCTTGAAGTAATATCTCAAGAGACTGAACAGAGATGTGAGGCCCTGAGCACAAGCACGCTTTCTTTTTCTGAACAGTGGGTATCTTGTTTAAATAAAAGGGAAGAAGAACTTCAGAACTTATTGAAGGTAATAACTTTGTAATTGGAACCTACTTTGGAGAGAATAGTGATCATCAGAAAATTAAATACTCTTGGCTAAGAATTGGTTTCAAAACAGATGATGTTTTAAATCATGAATTAAAATTTTAAGCATAATAGTTAGTATTACATGATCTAGTTTATTATGTACCTGTCTCCTAGAGTTTGAAATTATTTAACTCCTGTGTCTGATCTGTCCTGTATCCTTGGTTTTTGACTCATTAATGCTTTCAGTTAAGAGCACCCTGTTTTTTTTAATATAATTCAAACCTGTTACTGCTTTAAATATTTAGGATATTGTTCTTATTGCTCAAAGGATACTTGATAGGTTTGTGTGTTTGCTTGATCTGAACACTTGCATAAGGCCTTTGTGGCTTGGTTTTTCTCTCTGTGCTATAAAAGGATTTTACTAATATTCTCAGGAACTAGGTAAAAGAATATAAGTTTTTTTTAAAAAGTAAGTATTTTAAGCTGTACATAAGCTATTATTTTTACCAAAAGGAACCAAGGTTAATGGAGAAATAGCTGATTTCAGGTTGAAACAGAAAATTATACCAGATAAGCCTAGAGGTCCTGTCATACCAAAAAGTAAGAGAGCTATTAAAGATTAGTGAGGTTGTATCAAAAATACATAGGCGCCCCTGATGACATTCCTTTGTTTAATGATAGTATAATTTGAGTATCAAAAGGAATAATTGCTATAATAGATTAAAATCGATTAAATATAATAAAGCTTATGAATTCATAAAAATTTCATAGGTCTTTTTTGGATCATGTTAGGGAAACAGTGCATTATTTTGAAAACTGGTAAATAAAGGGAAACAGTTGAGCAACCATGTGTTTTTGCCAAAAGAATTCTATCATGGATTAGCAGGATAGTGGATGAAGAAAAGTGTTTCATAGAAGAATCCCAACTAATGCAGAAGAAATGAAAGAATTTGAAAACCACCATTTGCAATCCTTGTGAGATAACCCCTGTGGATATTAGTTACTGTCCAAACCATTTGATAAAAACTGATGGAGAATTTTTATTTCTTTTTTTTTTTTCAAGTTTTGTGGGTTTTGGTTTTTGTTTTTGTTTTTTGTAATCTCTACACCCAACATGGGGCTCAAGCTCATGACCCTGAGATCAAGAGTCTCATGCTCTTCTGACTGAGCCATTCTGACTGAGAAGGCAGGCACCCCTTGATTGTGAGCTTTATAATTAATAGGGTGATGACATGGGAACTCACTAATTAATCTTTTTTTTTTCTTTCTTTCCTTTTTAAAAATTATATTTATTTTTTTTAAGTAAACTCTACTCCCATCCCTGAACTCACAAACCTGAGATCAAGAGCTGCATGCTCTACCAAATGAGCCAGCCAGGTGCCTCAACTGATTAATCTTTTTTTTTTTTTTTTTTAAGATTTTATTTATTTGACTGAGAGACAGAGAGCACAAGCAGGGGAGTGGCAGGCAGGGGGAGAGGGAGAAGCAGGCTCCCTGCTAATGTGGGAGCCCGATGTGGGGCTTGATCCTAGGAATGTGGGATCATGACCTGAGCCAAAGGCAGCCGCTTAACCGATTGAACCACCAAGGTGCCCCAATGGATTAATCTTAACATGAGAGATGGAACCAGGTATATGTGCTTTTAGCACCACCTACAAAATATTCTTGCCAAACAATTAAAAAGGTATGAGGTAAGGTATCCTATATTAAAAGAGAGTTAAGACCAGAGGGTCTTGGGGCGCCTGGGTGGCTCAGTGGGTTAAAGCCTCTACCTTCGGCTCCGGTCATGATCCCAGAGTCCTGGGATTGAGCCCCACGTCGGGCTCTCTGCTCCGCAGGGAGCCTGCTTCCTCCTCTATCTCTGCCTGCCTCTCTGCCTTCTTGTGATCTCTGTCTGTCAAATAAATAAATAAAATCTTAAAAAAAGACCAGAGCATCTTAAGAGCTGGTTTGCCTGGGATAGTCCTTGTTTACATCTGTTGTTTGGAGGTAATTGTTATTAAGAAGGGCCCTTTTCACTCTGAAAAGTATCCCAGTTTAGGTGATGAATTATATGGTCATCTACTTAAGACAGATCAACCAAATCTAATGATAAATTTAAATAAATTGTGAAAAACATTTGAGATAATTGGTAAAATTTGCATGCTGACTAGACATTTGATAAAAAGAAGTCAGTGCTAAGTTTTTTACATGTGAGAGTGGTCTTAAAAAAGTTCTTAACTCTTAGAGATGTATGCTGAAGTAAGTGGATGAAATGATACAGGATATGCTTTAAAATAATTCTATGGGAGGAGGAGGAGTGGTTAATCTTTTTGATCTATATACCCCAAGTGGCTAATCTTGTTTGATAAATGTTGAAACTGGGTGGTCAATACAAGGGGGAATTCTACTGTTCTCTCTTCTCTTGCATATGTTCTTCAAAGTTTTTACTATGGAAAATTTCAAGGTAAGGAAATAATATGTTGAATAAAATGCTGACAACTTTGATTTTAATAATGAAAGCTCATTTGCATCATTTACAGGTTATAAACCAAGGTTGTGAGGCTGCCAGATCAGAGATCACTGAAAAATTAAATGAACATAAAGCAGTTAATGAGAACCAGCGTAACATTTTTTTTGATCAGATAACTACTGATGAAGAAAAGTTAATGGCACAAAGTCTAGAACTTAATGAAACCATAAAAATTGGTTTGACTAAGCTTAATTGCTTTCTACAACAGGATCTGAAGCTGGATATCCCAACAGGTACTTTAAAGGGAAAAAGAATTAACATTTTTGAAGTTGAAGTCAACCTTGTACTGTGCCAGATGTTCAGAAAAACCAGATCCTGCCATTGCCTGATAGGAATTTGCCATCTCACTGCAGTCATCTCAAATGGAAAAAATGGAACCCTAAAGTATTTTTTTTATTTATTTTTTTATTTTTTTAATTTATTTGACAGACAGGCAGGCAGAGAGAAAGGAAGGAAAACAGGCTCCCTGCTGAGCAGAGAGCCCGATGTGGGGCTCAATCCCAGAACCCTGGGATCATGACCTGAGCCGAAAGCAGAGGCTTTAACCCAATGAGCCACCCAGGCGCCCCAACCCTAAAGTATTTTTAATCAAGATTAGATGTCATGATATAGGTGACATGTACTGGGCATAAAACTTGTAATAAAACTTGGACATTAGAATCAATAAGATTTTATAAATATTTAGGGCACTGGTTTTGTTTAGAGAAGATTTTTATTTACTTTATTTATTTATTTATTTATTTATTTATTTATTTATTTTAAAGATTTTATTTATATATTTGACAGAGAGAGATCACAAGGAGGCAGAGAGGCAGGCAGAGAAAGAGGAGGAAGCAGGCTCCCTGCCAAGCAGAGAGCCCGATGCGGGACTCGATCCCAGGACCCTGAGATCATGACCTGAGCCGAAGGCAGCGGCTTAACCCACTGAGCCACCCAGGCGCCCTATTTACTTTTATTTTTAAGATTTTATTTTAGAGTGTGTGCAAGCAGGGTGGGAACAGAGGGGGAGGGAGAGGGACTAGCCAACTTCAGGCTGAACAGAGCCCAAGGGGGGCTTGAGATCACAATCTGAGCCAAAATCAAGAATCAGAAGCTTTACCAACTGAGCCACCCAGGCAGGCACCCCTTTAGTTATTTACTTGTTTTTTAAGATTTTATTTATTTGACAGAGCATGAACAAAAGCAGGGGGAGCACCATGCAGAGGGAGAGGGAAAAGCAGGCTCCCTGCCAAGCAAGGAGCCCGACCAGGGTAACCAGGATCATGACCTGAGTCGAAGGCAGACACTTAACCAACTGAGTCACCCAGGTGGCCCAAAGAGAAGATCTTTTAAAAGCATATAAAAAAAATCCAACAACCATCTATCTAGCACAGTTTGTAAAACATTTTAATACCAGAAATAGTAGATGAATGTAATTACATAAATCTAGTTTAATGGAAAAAGCTTATCATATTGTGCATTGTCTTACGTGTACCTCTCATTTTATCAGAGATGGCAAAGATTATTTTAGGCTATGATGATTTAGAAAAGCCTTCATGGAAGAAGATATGCAAACTATTTAACAGGATGAGTAATCGAACGATTATTTGGATTGCATTTAGGGTTGCATACCCCATAAATACTAAAAATCACTGAATAGATTTTATGGTATGTAAATTATACTTCAAAGCTTTTTTCTAAAGCAATTATGAAAAGAGGCGATGCTAGAGAATGTTAGTTTATTTTCTCCTTAAGAGCCCTGTAATATTTGTTTCCACTTTTCTTTTCTTTTCTTTTCTTTCTTTTTTTTTTTTAAAGATTTTATTTATTTATTTGACAGAGAGAGGGAATAAAAGCACGGAGTGGGAGAGGGAGAAGCAGGTTTCCCGCTGAGCAGGGAGCCCAGTATGGGGCTTGATCCCGGGACGCTGGGATCATGACCAAAGCCAAAGGCAGAGGCTTAACCCTCTGAGCCACCCAGGCACCCCTGTTTCCACTTTTCAATGAAATTAGGAATATAAGTGCTAAGCAAAAAGACAAAGAAGTGCTTGTGGAAAATATGAGAGCATGAGTTCATTATAAAGAAATATAATTGCGGGGCACCTTGGTGTCTCAGTAGGTTGAGTATCTGACTTCAGTTCAGGTCATGATCTCAGTGTCCTGGGAATGAGCCCTGTGTCAGGCTTTGTGCTTAGTGGGGAGTCTGCTTGTGGCTCTGCCCCTCCCTCTCCTCATTCTCTCTCTCTTTCTCTCAAATAAATAAAATCTTTAAAATCTTTAATATTTAGCTACTACCAAATTTACAGTGAAATGATCATCCTATCAAAGATCTTATTGGGGGAAAACTACTTATTCCAGGAATCCTGCCATTTCTCAGAACACTCTGATTCCTTTTAGAGCCTACAGCACATCTTTTGTGCATCCTCAGAGATGGATAATTTCATGTTTGGGGGTAGGTTGAATCCTGAAAATAATTGAGTCCATTTAAGATCATTTGTCAAGTTAGGAAATAGTAGTTGTAAAGCAATCTGTACCTGATGAGTAACAGGCTAATTCCCATGTGTGGCAATAGTTATGTCTTTGGAAGATAGAGACTCATGGGGAAGTATACAGCCTAACTTAAAAAAAAATCTTACTCCTATCCCACACTTCAGTCTTTTCCCATTTATATAATGTCCACTAAAGGTACAACACCACAGAGGAAAAATTACGTCTACCCGTCGACACTGGTGAGAACTGAACCACGTGAACAGCTCCTTGATCAGCTGAAAAGGAAGCAGCCTGAACTGTTAATGATGCTAAACTGTTCAGAAAACAACAAGGAAGAGCTCAGTCAGGTAAAATCTAAAACTTCATAATTTTAGTTAGGATTCTCCTTATGTCATTAGCTTTGTATGAAGAATTTTATTCTTTGCCTTTAAATCTTACTCTGTTGCATTAATGGTAGTTATCTGATCCTTAAGCCTAACCCTGCTGCTTTTATTTTATTTATTTATCTCTCTCTCTATTTATTTATTTATTTAAAAAGAAGATTATTTATTTATTTATTTGACAGAGATCACAAGTAGGCAGAGAGGCAGGCAGAAAGAGGGCAGGGAGCAGGCTCCCCGCTGAGCAGACAGCCTGATGCAGGGCTTGATCCTAGGGCCCTGAGATCATATCCTGAGCTGAAGGCAGAGGCTTAACCCTCTGAGCCACCCAGATACCCCAGCCTGCTGCTTTTAATCTGGCCATTTTTTATTATCAAAGTAATAACAATAACCAATATTAATGTGCTTATTATGTGCCAGAGCCTGTGCTAAGCCCTTTACATGCATATTTACTCAGTTAACACTCTCAGTGGCCCTATGAAGTGGATGCTAGTACTGTTCTCATTGTAGAGGTGAGGAAACTGAGAATTACTTGGTCCCAAGTCACAGGATGGAGCTGGAATCAGAACCTAGAAGATCTCCAGTCTGCTCTTAACTGTAGTAATTATAGACAAGTTGGGAAATAGAAGATAAAAAATAACCTGTAACCCCATTATACTGAGATTACTACTTTTAACATTTTATTATAGGTATGTCTCTATGAGAAAATATATTTGGGATTCTTTTTCTTTCTTTCTTTTTTAATTTTCAGAGTTTTTTTCTTTAAGTAACCACTACACCCAACATGGGGCTCGAACTTAAGACTCTGAGATCAAGAGTCCCATACTCTCGCCACTGAGCCAGCCAGGCATCCTCATTATTTTATAGACTTCCTACTTATTTGGTTGAGGTTTAACTTTTACACAATGGACATTGTGTTATTTTCAAAGAAGAAAGCTGCACTTCCTTTTGTGAAGTTTTTTTTTTTTTTTTTTTTTTTAAGATTATATTTATTTATTTGACAGACAGAGATCACAAGCAGGTAGAGAGGCAGGCAGAGAGAGAGAGAGGAGGAAGCAGGCTCCCCGCTGAGCAGAGAGCCTGATGTGGGACTCGATCCCAGGACCCTGAGATCATGACCTGAGCCGAAGGCAGAGGCTTAACCCACTGAGCCACCCAGGCACCCCCTTTTGTGAAGATTTTTAAGTCCTTGGACTTAATCACTCATCTGCCTTCTCATTTTAGGCCGTGGATGAAGAAAAGTCAGTTCTAGGGCACTCTGTTGAAGAGCCTCCAAGTCAGGAACCATCTGTAGATGCTGGTGTGGATTGTTCATCAAGTGGTGGGATTCCATTCTTCCAGGTATGTGGTTCTGTCCTGTCACGTCTGCTTTCCACATCTGACAGACGTCTGCCGTTGGCTGCTGAATGGGAAGGCATCAGCAAAGTATTTTGTCATTCCTTTGGGATAGCTTTTGAGCTTGTCTGATTTATATTATTTACACGAATATTATCATTGATGAGGGGTTTTCTGTAGGAACATTAAAGGCAAAGCTTAATTTAATCTCCATCCTCAGATAGCACTCTTTAGCTATTACAGTAAGTCCCTACCACTTCCTGTATGCGCACCGTGGATTCTGAGAGCAGTTCCTCTCTTCCCTCCACCTTTGACACAGAAGTCCTGGAGTCTGTGTCTGCTCATACTCAGACTTTGAAAGCTAAGAGGTTTAAAAGACAGAGACTGAAGGCCTCTCAGTTTATATTAGTTTCTCCTACCTGAGGCTTTTCTCTTGTTAAGGATTCTCTCATGTTTCCTGAGCCTCCTCACCTGCCTTGATCTTGTGCAGTTAAATCCTGTGACCTTTTCTAACTCCTTTTCAACACTCTTAGGAGCACTGCACTTTAAACTGCCCGGCATCTTTCCCTTTATTTTGAAGACATGAGCCTCGACACAGTCTATGATGAAATGATCTTCTCACGTAAGACACTGATGTCTACATTTTATAGTTGAAATGTTGCTTGTGATAAGTTTATGTTCTTGTAACCTCGTAGACTTGCAGGTTTTCCCACCAAGGCCTAAAGACCCTCCATCTGCGATTTAAGCTGTTAAAACTTCTACCTTAATTTCTGTTAAACTGTTCTCTCTTTCCCTCAAGGTAATTTTATCCCCAAATCCTTCCTACCTTTTGCTTTATTCTTTACTAAATATATTTCTTTTCATTTTCCAACACTCTCTGCTATCTTTAAAGTTAAGGAAAGAAGAAAAATTAGGAAAAGAAAACCCTTGTGACTACTTAATCCCCTGGCCGGAATCCTTTCCTTACTATCATTTAGGACATTTTAAAGGCTAGGCTTACTGGTTCAGCTGGGGCAGGGAAGTCCCTACAGTACCAGAAAAGATTTGGAATTGGATTTTAAACCTTCAGCTGAAGTCTGAAATGATTTTCTCCCTGCAGCAGTTTCATGTGGGGAAATTTTCTGGGTTTGAAATTCTGAAGTTGGTTTATGATTTTTCTCAGCATGGATGATGATGATGATGATGATGATTATTTTTGCAATGAATGTCATTAGTCTCCTAAAGCTCTCTATGGGCAAATATGAGAATTCCAATGAAATATAATTCCTAAATGAGAAATATGAAATCAGTTTAAGAGAAAAGGTAAAACACAGTTAAAAAAAATGTCTTGAGGTAGCCATATATCAGATTCTCTGCTTAATATAGAATTGCCTTTTTCGCAAGATACTAAATGTTTGTTTTCCTACAGCAGGCTTTCTCATAGCAGCACTATTGACATTTTGAACTGGGTGATCCTTTGTTGTGGTGGACTGTCTTTTTATTATATGAGGTTTGGCAGCATCCTTGACTCCTACACACTAGAAGCCAGTAGTGCCTCCTAGTTTTAACAACCAAAAATGTCTCCAGATATTACCAGATACCTTCCTGGAGGAAGGGGGTAAATCGCTCCCTGTTGAGAACCATTGCCCTACAGTAAAGTCTATAATTATGCCTTGGAAAATCATGCAGAAAATTAGTAATTCATTCACCTCACTCCTTCCATTGATGGTAAGATGAAGAAGACATTCATTTCTACCTACTGAACAAATTTTTGGCTCCGATTTGTGCCAAACCTTTTCCACACTTAATTTCTTGCCTATAACCCAGAGGACTTTGAAAATAGAGTGTAGCTAGTATGTATCAAATGTTACTTTATATTGACTTAATTTCTCCCCTTATGTCTATAGCATAAAAAATCACATGCAAAAGACAAAGAAAACAGAGGCATTAATTCAGTGGAGAAGTCTAAAGTGGAAGAAACTACAGAGCATTCTGTTACACGGAGCAGACTACCTCTACGAAACCAGATAAATCTTTAGTTACCTTGAGGATCGGTGATTCTGTTTTTAAGAAAAATGAAAAATAAAACCTATAACTCCAGGATTTGAGCCTTATGTACAGATGAAAAACAAATGGACAATATCAAGGCTATACTGTAAATTAGTTGGATTTACTATGTCTACTCATTTTTCTGTCATGCCTGTAGTTCACTGTGTATTAATTTGGGTTTTATTTGGGACTTGCATTGAGTAAATATGTATTTTTAGTTTTTGATATAAAATAGCCCTTTCCTAAAAAAGGAAAAATATTTTTCTTGTATATCACTAGGTAACACACATATATAAGTTGTACTCTCCTTCTAGGCTTTGACTTATGTAGGTAAATATTGCCAACTCAGTCTTGGGAAGGACCACCTTTGTACTTTTCTTGCTATGATTGAATTATGTGTATCTGCTTGCCTCCTTCCCTAGACTTTTCCATTCTGCATTCTTAGCTCTTTTTCCTTTTTCATTTGTGACCAAACCATTTGTAGAGCTACAAAATGGTATCCATTCTTATTATGAGATAGTGTGAATTTTACTTAAGAAGTCTTTAACACTTTCTGTGGTTCTAAAATTATTGTCAACAATAAACTCTAGAAGTAGTCCTTCCTTCAATATTTTTAGTTTGTTTCTCCCAGATGTAAAAGTATTCCTTTATGAGGCCCAACCCATTAACCCCCACAGAGTTTCTAAATAGCCAGCTTCTCTAGAATATAGATTACTCTTATGGGAGAACCACCAAGAACTCTGATTAATGGCTGTGTGGCCTATATGTTATGCAGAAGGTCCCAGTGATTTAAGGGCCTTTTGAAACTTAATTATGACTATAATTTATATTCTTTTGCTTATCTGATGAAACTTTGTACTTTGTATATAATAAAATATGTATATGTATATTTTTCTTTAGTGAAATCTTAACGCTTGGAAGGTTCCTGACAATTTTGATCTAGCAGCCAAATTTCTGGAAGTTGAGATTTTTCAGCATGAAGAGCAAGCACACTTAGAAGGAATAGAGGCAAAGAAAAAATTTTATGCCTTCGTCAAGTTAAGTATATAAATTTAGAGACATTTGACTTTGACTGTGGTAGCTAAGTAAAGCCAAGCCCAATTGGAGAATTAGAAAATGTGCTACTTTAAGGAACTAAATTTACCTTGCAGAAGTATTAGTCACCTGAATAAAAATAATGATACAATTTCTCTGCAAAATCAGATGTCAACATAAGCTATGGATAATATCTAACAAAATAAACTGCCTTCAGTAAATCCATTAATAAATTTAGTTTCTACATTGACTTGTTTGCCCTATTATTTCTTATTTGGCAATGGGTATCTTTACAGAGTTTAGCAAGTTGTTCCAAAATTCCTAAAATACACTTTAACACAGATACCATCTAGGACAAAGCACCTTGGTAAACATCCCAGGCTCCTTCAGTCGTACTCTAAGGGACTACACCTTAGTATAAGATTAGTGAGAAAGAGATTGGTCCTCACAGGGCCTGATGTCCAGCTTTAAGTCATCTGTTTCCTGACGTTTTGAAATTATCTAGGAATGCTAATGCAACTGAGAAGGAAAAACAAATCATTGGAGAATTTTTTTATTTTAAGGAAGTTCTGTACCCAGTGTGGGTCTCAAATTCACAACCCCAAGATGAAGAGTCGTCGCAAGCTCCACTGACTGAGCCAGCCAGGCACCCCAAATCACTGGAGAATTTTAACATCCTACACCTTAAATTAGCTCTACAATTTTTGGTATACAATATCAAGCACTCAAAAAATAACCATCAGCAAAAATAGAGTAGGTAGGTAGCTTCAAGGACTTATTTTTCCTGAGGCAAAACATTCAGAAACAACTTTGTCAGAGCTAGGTTTATAGCAACCTAGTGCTCGGTCAAGAGAAGGCAAGCTAAAAACTAAGACATTTTTTTGGTGTTTTACTTGCCCTTGCTCCATCCCCCTTCCCAACTCCGTGGTGATCTTAAAGACAGCAACCCGCATTCTCAGAGCAGGGCAACCCTGTTCACTCGTCCTGAGGGCGAAGAGGATCTTTTCATCTCAAAAAATTACTCTGTCTGGGCAATCTGAAGGCCTGAAGCAAGGCACTTGCCTTTGTTTTCATCTAATTCACAACTCAAGGTGGAAAAGTAGCAAGCATTTCTCAAAACTATGATAAGGCAAATGAACAACAGGCTACTACCTGCAGCAAAAGATGATAGTTGAGGTAAGATAAAGGAGTGCCTAAAACCTAAGAGGGAAAAGACAGGAGAGAATTTCTTAAGGAAATTAGGCCATTCAAAGACAATGTATATCGGGGAATTGAGAAAGCCACTCATGTCCAGGCCAGTTTATAAACTTAAAGAAAGCTACTTAAAGTAGCTTTTGCTACTGCTGACTGATCCCTACATTCAGCACAAGCAGAAAGTGAAAGCTAAGGCTGATTTTAAATGGCCTAGCTAAGCCCTGAAGTTGTGCTCCAACAGTCTACAAAGACGGATTTTTTTCTTTTCTTTTTTTTAATTTTTGTTTTATTATTTGGTTATTGGCATTCCAGGAAATCTGTCAGCAGTAATACTAGCTGAATGCAAGCAAAAAGAGACTACCAAAGTCAAAGAATTGAGAGTCGAAAACCGTTTAGAAAAGTAGCAAGCCATTGGAGCCACAGCAAAGCTAATGCTGGGCTTGATCCCCACAATCCTGAGATCATGACCTGAGCTGAAACCAAGAGTTGAACACTGAGCCACCCAGGTGGCCTAATACTAAAAATTTCTAACAAAAAACTAAGAAGTATGCAAAGAAACAAAGTATGGCCCACTTAAAAAAAAATTAACACAAACCACCCCTTTCGAAGTAAACATTTTGAAATGAGCTGTCTCAAATATCCTCATAGAGTAAAGGAATTCAGGAGGACAATGTCTCAACAAATAGAGACTTGGTAAACTAAAAAAGCCATATCAGTTTGATATTTTTCAGCCATTTTGAGCTGAAAAATAATAAAATGAAATGATAACACACACAACACTAGAAGCTTCCAATAGCAGATGTGAACAGGTAGTAGAAAGAACCAGTGAACTTGAAGCTGTTATTGAATTGTCTAATGCAAAGTGCAGAAAGAAAAAAGAATGAAGGAAAACGAACACAGCTTAAGAGACCTGTGGAGCACAATGAATCATACCAACATTCTCAAAATGGGAGTACCTGAAGAGAGAAATGGGCAGAAAGCATACTTGAAGAAATAATAGCTGAGGGACACCTGGGTGCCTAAGTCAATTAAGCGGCTGCCTTCGTTTGGCTCTCGGGTCATGATCCCAGTGTCCTGGGATCGAGTTCCTCATTGGGCTCCTTGTCCTGCAGGGAGTCTGCTTCTCCCTCTGCGTCTGCCTGCCACTCTGCTTGTGCTCTGTCTCTGACCAAAAAAATCTTAAAAAAAAAAAAAAAAAAGCTGAAAACTTATCAAATTCTTTACAACAGTTGAATCTTTACATTCAAAAACTCAATAAATCCAAACAGGAGAAACTCAAAGAGACCCACAACAAGACACATTATATATTCAAACTGTCAAAAGTTGAAGACAGAATCATGAAAGCAATGTGTGTAGTCTTCAAGGAAATGCAAAGCAAAACCACACCGAGGTACCAGTTCATATCTACAAGGAGAGCTAGAGTAAAAACAGAAAAGAACATGTATTGGTGAGATGTCACACTCACTCTCTCAAATAAATCTAAAACAAAAACAAAAACAAAAAACCCTCTAAAAAAAAAATCCACTCAAAAAATGTGGATGCAGGGGCACCTGGGTGGCTCAGTGGGTTAAAGCCTCTGCCTTTGGCTCAGGTCATGATCCCAAGGTCCTGGGATCGAGCCCCACATCGGGCTCTTTGCTCAGCGGAGAGCAAAGAGCCCGCTTCCTCCTCTCTCACTCTCTCTCTCTCTCTCTCTGCCTGCCTCTCTGCCTATTTGTGATCTCTGTCAAATAAATAAATAAAATCTTGGGGAAAAAAATGTGGATGCAAATGTCCACAGAAACATTATCACAATAGCCAGATGGTGCCCCCAAAATATAGTTCTAAGTGAAAGAAGTCAGATGCAGAAGTTCATATATTGTATATTGTATGATTCCTTTTATACAAAGTATTCAAAAGAGCTAAGTTCATAGAAACAGATTTGCGGTTGCCACGGTTGGTTGAGAGGGGAAAGAGGAGTGACTACTTACTAAATATGGAGTTTTCTTTTAGGATGTTGGAAATTTATTGGAACTAGATAGATGTGATAATCATATAATATTGTGAATATAAGACTCAGTTAAGGGTCTGTCTTCCATGATCCCAGCATCCTGGGATCGAGCCCCACATCAGGCTCCCCACTCTGTGGGGAGTCTGCTTCTCCCTCTCCCTCTTCCCCCTGTTCCTGCTCTCTCTCTCAAATAAAAAAAGTCTTAAAAAGAGAAATTGCAAGGCAAAAAATAATATTGTGACTATAGTAAATGCTAATTAATTATGTACTTTAATTCCCTAGGGGCACCTGGGTGGCTCAGTTGTTAAGCGTCTGCCTTCAGCTCAGGTCATGATCCCAGGGTCCTGGGATTGAGCCCCACATCCGGCTCCCTGCTCAACAGGAAGCCTGCTTCTCCCTCCCACTCCTTGCTTGTATTCCTTCTCTCGCGGTGTCTCTCTCTGTTAAAGTCTTTAAAAAAATAAAGTACCTAAAGCTCTTTATTTTGTAATTGAGGTACTGGCATGTAACAGTTTCAGGTATACAACATAATTATTCATTGAGAAATGACTACAGTAAGTCTGTTGTTTTTTTTTTTTTAAAGATTTTATTTATTTATTTGACAGAGATCACAAGTAGGCAGAGAGGCAGGCAGAGAGAGAGAGGAGGAAGCAGGCTCCCCGCTGAGCAGAGAGCCCGGTGCGGGGGTCAATCCCAGGACCCTGGGATCATGACCTGAGCTGAAGGCAGAGGCTTTAACCCACTGAGCCACCCAGGCGCCCTGACCACAATAAGTCTTAAAATGATTCATTTTTTGTTATGTGATTTTGACCTAAATATCCATTCAAAATATTTCTATTGACTCAAGGTGATGTAGCTGAATCATAGTGGCATTAATTGTTGGTAGACTTAATTAGCAGATAGAAAAAAAGTTCTTAAACAAATGCTACAGTTTAAACATATGAAAGGGGCACATGGGTGGCTCAGCTGGTTAAGC
Organism: Mustela nigripes; assembly: GCF_022355385.1. NCBI lineage: Eukaryota > Metazoa > Chordata > Mammalia > Carnivora > Mustelidae > Mustela > Mustela nigripes. Next base: position 158,008,137 of record NC_081560.1, read on the forward strand.
ATCTGCCTTTAGCTTGGGTCATGATTCCAGGGTCCTGGGATTGAGCTCCACAATGGTCCACCTCTACTGTTCCCCCTGCTTCTCTCTCTCTCTCTCTGCTAAATGAATAAATAAAAATCTTTTAAAAAATATATCAAAAATTAAAAATGTGTAGACATGCCTAGGTGGTTCAGTCAGTTAAACATCCAACTTGATTTCAGCTCAGTCATGATCTCAGGGTCATGAGATTGAGCCCTGTGTTGGGCTCCGTGCCAAACACAGAACCTGCTTAAGATTTTCTCTCTCCCCTGGGCGCCTAGGTGGCTCAGTGGGTTAAGCCGCTTGCTGCCTTCGGCTCGGGTCCTGGGATTGAGTCCCGCATTGGGCTCTCTGCTCGGCAGGGAGCCTGCTTCCCTCTCTCTCTCTGCCTGCCTCTCCATCTACTTCTGATTTCTCTCTGTCAAATAAATACATAAAATCTTTAAAAAAAAAAAAAAAAAGATTTTCTCTCTCCCTCTCCCTCAGCCCCTACCCCACCCCCCACTCACATGCTCTCTCTCTCAAAAAAATAAATAAATGAAAATAAAAATGTGTACCACCTGTGCTCATAAAGCACAGCTATGTAATAGTCCTTTGAAAAATAACTTTGTATACAAAGAGATAGACCTGGACCAAAAGAAGAAAGATAATGGAAACAAATCACAGAAACTTCAGCGAATGGAGCTATAAAATGAGATCTTTCAAAATCAGCCATTTAAAGAATTTAAAGACATGAAATATTTTGGATGATAACTGGAAATTATTAAAAAATCAGATGGAAATTCTAGAACTGAAAAATACAACAAATTATAAACAAAATGGGCTTAGTTTGCTGAACAGCTAAAGGGAGTATTAAAAAATGGATGACAGGTTACAAGAAAATAGTTACCTTCAGCATAACAAGACAAATGGACAAGAAACAAAAAAAATGGTCTGGTGAAAAGGTCTAACAGACATATAATTAGAGCCTCCAAAGAAAGGAGAGAGAATGACTGAACCTCTGTAAATCTCAAGCAGGACGAATATCAGGTCATACCGAGGTACACCACAGTTAAAGTGCTAAACGCCAACAATAAAGAAAAAAATCTTTTAAGTAACTAGAGAAAAAAAAGATATGATTTTCATAGGAAAAATAATTAGGCCCACCTGTCTGTGCAGCCTTCCCTGTGGTCCTGAGCCCTTGAAGGGTCTTTCTACCATGGAAGGATGCTATTCCTTGATTCTTGGGGTTTCCTGGTGGGTGGAGGATTGAGGTGTGGAGGTTGAGGAAGGTTTTCTACTGTGCAGGTCCAGCCCTACTCCTAAGCGGGCCCTACGCCCCAAGTCTTGGGGGAGTTGGGTCTTCTCGGTGATCCTGAGGGTAGCCAAATCGCCCACATCTTTTGCAGGTTCTTTGCAGGGAAGAGTGTCCTGCCCTTCCCCTAGGAGTAGAAGTTTTGTTTGTTTGTTTTTTACCTTTATCTCAATCACCGTGGTCTTCTGTGGTCTTCACCTGTTCCCTGCAAGGGTGTTGCCCTTCTCCCTAGGGCTTTTGACTCTAAGGAAGTAGGGTCTGGGCAGAGCTCCATGTCTTTCTTGTAGTGATGGCTGCTCCCTTTCCAAGCCTGCATCTCTGCCTCTGGTCTCTCTGAAGCACCTGGTGAATTCTGAAAAGAGCCTGCTAGTGGGTATAAATTCCCATTGTGTCTGCACTTTCAGGGATTCTACACTTCTTGTTACCTCACGGTAAGCCTTTAGCAGTTAATATTAAAAATCTACCTGAATTCTTCTTACAGGTATACATGGTATCTGGTGTCTCCTCCTGCCAGGCTCTGCCACAGGTCAGCTACGGCTCTTCCCTGTGTCTCCTTGGGAAGGTCTGTCTCTCCTGAGAGTATTTGGCTGACCTGAAACCTTAGCTCTTGGATGTGTTCAAGAGAAGTTATGTGGTTTATCTCTTTTTTTTTTTTTTTTTTTTTTTTTTTTTTGTAGATCTATCTCCCCGGTGGGAGCAGACTCAGTGTAATCTCACATTAACATTGTCTAACTTGTCAGACAAATAGTGGAAATGAGTTCAAGAGTGATTTCCTTTTCAAATGTGTACTTATTTTGTTCCTATTCTACTCGTCTTAAACAAAATAATCATATGCTTACTTCCATTTCTTCTGCCCCTTGCCAGTCAAGAGTCTTTCCCAGTCTATCTGGTCACCCTTTATGCCTTTAAGATACTTCCCCAATGTGTACTTGAAGAGACCTAGGAAAATAAAAATTTGATCTGATATTGCCTTAGATTTACTCTAACCTCTTTATTCGAAAGCTTTTGTTTTGAAGGAAGCTGAAGATCTTGTTGCTTTACCTGGGCTCAGCATAGTATCTGATGAAGTAAATGGCTTTGGTTGAGCAGGAACAATGGTAGCAGATCTCACTTGGGACATTTTCCCCTAAAGAGAAAGAGAAAGAAGAGAAACTGGCAAAGACCACTTCATAGATACATTCTGTTAAAAATGTTATTTTAGGGGCGCCTGAGTGGCTCAGTAGGTTGAGAGTCTACCTTCAGTTCAGGTCATGATCTTGTGGTCCTGGGATCTAGTCTGGCATCCTGCTCCTGCCTCAGTGAGGAGTCTGCTTCTCTCTCTTCCTCTCACTTGCCCTTCCCCACTGCTCATTCTCTCTTTCAAATAAATAAAATCTTTTAAAAAAAAAAAAGGAATTGCAGAATCATTATATTATATGCCTGAAATTCATATAACACTGTGTGTTAACTATACGGGAATTAACATTAAAAAGTTAATATAATTTAAAAAAATGGAAATAGGGGCACCTGGGTGGCTCAGTCATTAGGTGTCTGTTTTCCGCTCAGGTCATGGTCCTGGGTTCAAGCCTTACGTCTGGCTCCACTGAGCCAGCTTCTCCCTCCCTTGCCTGGTGCTCCCCCTACTTGTGCACTCTCTCTGTATCAAGTAAATAAAAAGAAAAAAAGAAGAGGGGAGAGAACTTTTTTTTACCATTAGATATTCTTTCCTGCTTTGTCAAAGATTAACTGACCATATAGTTGTGCATTTATTTCTGGGTTTTCTATTCTGTTTTATTGATCTATATGTCTGTTTTTGTGTCAGAACCACACTGTTTTGATTACTATAGCTTGGTAGTATATCTGGAAATCTGGGATTGTGATATCTCCAGTTTTGTTCTTCTTTTTCAAGATTGCTTAGGCTATTGGGGTCTTTTGTGGTTCCGTACAAATTTTAGCATTGTTTGTTCTAGTTCTGTGAAAAATGCTTGTGGTATTTGATAGGGATTGCATTAAATCTATAGACTGCTTTGAGTAATAGATATTTTAACAATATTTGGTCTTCTAGTCCATGAGCATGGAATGTCTTTCCATTTCTTTGTGTCATCTTCAATTTCCTTACTCAGTGTTTTATAGTTTTCAGAGTATAGGTCTTTCACCTTTTTGGTTAGGTTTATTCCTAGGTATCTTATTATTTTGGGTGCAATTGTAAATGGGATTATTTTCTTTTTAAGGATTTTTTTTATTTTTAAAAAAAGGTTTATTTATTTTAAAGAAAGAGAACATGCAGAAGTTGGGGGACAAAAAGAGGGAGAAGGAGAGGGACAAGCAGACTCTGAGCTGAATGTGGAGCCTGACTTGGGGCTCAATCCCATGATCCTGAGATCACAACCTGAGCCCAAATCAAGAGCTGGACATCTAAGCACCTGAGCCACCTAGGAACCTTTTAAGATTTATTTATAAGCAATCTCCACACCCAACATGGGGCTCAAACCCACAAGTCCAAAATCAAGAGTTGCATGCTCTATCAACTGAACCAGCCAACATCTCCCTGCCCCCCAAATTGTTTTCTTAATTTCTCTTTCTGCTGTTTCATTATTGGTGTATAGAAATGCAACAGATTTTTGTACATTAATTTTTGTATCCTGTAACTTCATTGAATTTGTTTATCTTGGTGGAGTTCTGTGGATTTTCTATATATAGTATCATGTCACCTGCAAATAGTGAAAGTTTTACTTCTTTCTTACTGACCTGGAGTTTTTATTTCTTTTTGTTGTCTTCAGTGGCTAGGACTTCCAGTACAATTTGAATAAAAGTGATAAGAGACATCCTTGTCTTGTTTCTGATCTTAAGGGAAAACTCTCAGATTTCCCCACTGAGGATGATGTTAGCTGTGGGTTTTTTATATATGGCTCTTATTATGTTGAAGTATGTTCCTTCTAAACCTATTTTGTTGAGGGCTTTTTTATTTTTTTAAATCATGAATGGATGTTGTACTTTGTAAAATGTTTTTTTTTTTTTTGGTATCACTTAAAATGATCATATAGGGGCGCCTGGGTGGCTCAGTGGGTTGAGCTGCTGCCTTCGGCTCAGGTCATGATCTCAGGGTCCTGGGATCGAGTCCCGCATCGGGCTCTCTGCTCGGCGGGGTGCCTGCTTCCCTCTCTCTCTCTGCCTGCCTCTCCATCTATTTGTGATTTCTCTCTGTCAAATAAGTAAATAAAATCTTTTAAAAAAATGATCATATAATTCTTATCCTTTCTCTTATTCATGTGATGTAGCATGTTGATTGATTTGCAAATATTGAATCAGACTTGCAACACAGGAATCAATCAATCAATCAATCAATTGATTGTGGTGAATGATTTTTAAAATATATTATTTTATTTGGTTTGCTAGTATTTTATTGAAGATTTTTTTTAAGAGATAGAGGTGGAGGGTGTAGGAGGGGTAGAGGGAGAGGGAACGAATCTTAAGCAGACTCCACACCCAGTGGTGAGCCTAATGCTGGGCTTGATCTCACAACCCCAAGATTATGACCTGAGCCAAAATCGAGAGTTAGACACTTAACTGACTGAGCCATGGAGGTGCCCTTTATTGAGGATTCTTGCATCTGTGTTCATCAGGGATATTTTTTTCTGGCTTCCTTCACATAGCAAAGTGTTCACATAGCAGAAACAAAATAAAAAATAAACAAGTGGGACAACATCAAACCAAAAAGCTTCTGCACAGCAAAATAAATCATCAACAAAGTGAATGAACAATCTGTAGAATGGGAAAAAAAGTTTGCAAATTATATATCTGGCTAGGGTTAATATCCAAAACATATAACAAATTCATATGATTTAATAATAAAAAACAAAATATCCCCTTTAAAAGCGAGCAAAGAACCTGAACAGACATTTCTACAAAAAAGATTTATGAAAGGCTAACAGGTACATGAAAAGATTCTCAACATCATTAGTCATTAGGGGAATGAATGCAAATTCAAACCACAATGAGCTATTACCTCCTGCCTGTTAAAATGACCATCTTAAAGAAGAGAAGAGACAATAAAAAAGCTGGTGCAGATATGGAGAAAAGGGAATGCTTGTGTATTGTTGGTGGGATCATAAACTGGTATGGCCACTGTGGAAAACAGTATGAAGGATCCTCACAAAATTTAAAATAAAACCACTATATGATCCAGCAATTCCTTTTCTGGGACTATATCCAAAGACAATAAAACCCTACCTCAACAGGATATCTGCACCATCATGATGTTCATAGCAGCATTATTTACAAGAGCCAAGACATGGAAACAACTTAAGTGTCCATCAGTGGATGAGTGGATAAACATAGGGAATATTATGCAGCCACAACAATTAAGGAAATCTTAGTTTCGTGATAGCATGAATGGATCCTGAAGGCATTATGCCAAGAGAAAAAAGTCAGACAAGAAAAGGCAAATACTATATAATCTCACTTACATGTGGAATCCAAGCAAAACAAAACAAAACACCTCTATGAGAAAGAAATAAAAATGTGGCTACCAGAGGTAGGGGGTCAAGGGTGGGGAATTGAAGGAATATGGTTAAGAGGTACAAAATCCTAGTTAAAGGATAAATATTCCATTGCTAGGATGCCCCACATTTTATTTATCCATTTATTGGTTGAAGGACTTTTGGGTTGTTTCCACTTTTTGGGAATTATAATTCTACTATGAACATTTGTGTACAAGTTTTTGTATGGACATTTATTTTCATTTTGGGGGGTACGTACCTAGAAGTGGAACGACTGGGTCATGTGGTGACTCCATGTTTAAACTTTTCAGGAACTGTCAGTTTGTTTTCTGGAGCAGCTGCTTCATTTTATGTTGCCACCAGCAATGGATGGAAATTCCAAATCTCTACAACCTTACCAACATTTGTTATTTCCTTATTAAAATATATATATATATATATATATATATATATATATATATATATATAATAGCTCTGCTAGTGGGTAGGAAGTAGTACCTTATTGTGGTTTTGATTTGCATTTCCCTCATATGTAGTGACATAGTACATCTTTTCATGTGCTTATTGGCCATTTGTTTTTTGAAGATTTTATTTATTTATTTATTTACTTGAGAGAGAAGGAGAACATGGCAGGGAAGGGAGAAGGAGAGGGAGAGATTCTCGACCAAACTCTGCACTGAGTGTGGAGCCCAACACAGTGGGGGTGTTTCAATCCACGACCTTGAGATCATGACCCTAGCAGAAACCTAAAGTCTCACGCTTAACTGACTGAACCATCCAGGCATTCCATCTGTTTGTATGTCTTCTTTGGAGAAATGTCTATTCAGATCTTTTGCCATTAAAAAAATTGGGTTCTCTTTTTATTAGGGTTCCTTACTTTTCTAATTAGACAAATAAATAGTATAAGTTTCACCAAACCTTTCATGATCAATACACCTACATTATGGTGCTAAGTATGTTAGAGTAAGTATTTCATAGTATGTGAAATGCAGACATCATGAAAGCGATGTCATGGTGATTATTACCCATGTGTTCCAGAGCTCTGATCCCAGCCATGACGCAGGTGAGACATTTCTATCTAATCTCATTAGCATTTTGCAAGTTAGTAAAGCCCTAAAACATGAATTAGATTTTGTCAAGTTTTAAGTTAAATGTAATACAATGATTTGATATGTGACATAAGTGATTTAGTCATCCCAATATTTGAGGGTAATAAAACTTTTACTGTAAGTAAAAATAGAACCAAATTGCTATAATAAAATCCACTGATGCTTTTTTTTTTTTTAAAGATTTTATTTACTTATTTGACACAGAGAAAGAGATCCCAAGTAGGCAGAGAGGCAGGCAGAGAGAGAGGGGGAAGCAGGCTCCTCGCTGAGCAGAGAGCCCGATGCGGGACTCAATCCCAGGACCCTGGGATCATGACCCGAGCTGAAGGCAGAGGCTTTAACCCACTGAGCCACCCAGGTGCCCCCCACTTATGTTTTTTTTTTTTAATTTTTTTCTTGTGATGAGAACTTTTTTTTTTTTTTTTTAAGATTTTATTTATTTGACAGAGAGAGAGAGAGAGACAGAGATCACAAGCAGGCAGAGAGGCAGGCAGAGGCAGAGAGAGAAGCAGGCTCCCCACTGAGCAAGAAGCCCGATGTGGGGCTTGATCCCATGACGCTGAGATCATGACCTGAGCTGAAGGCAGTGGCTTAACCCACTGAACCACCCAGGCACCCCAATTGTGATGAGAACTTTTTAAAAAAGATTTTTTACTTACAGAGAGAGAGCAGAGTGAGACAGAGAGCACAAGTGGGGAATGAGGGGGCGGGAGATGGGAGTAGAGGCAGAGGGAGAGGGAGAAGCAGCCTTCAAGCTAAGCAGGGACCTTGAAGATACCAGACTTGATCCCAGAACCCTGGGATCATGATCTGAGCCAAAGGCACACGCTTAACTGACTGAGCCACCCAGGCGCCCTGATGCTTTCAAGCTTTAGCTAATTTGAAGTTTTACCTCTATGTATATTTAATTATTGAAAATAAGTTGATTTGTCTATTTGTAAAGTTTATTTGTCCTAATGCATTTAATGAACATACTGTTCATCTGCTACCAAAAAAAAAAAAAAAAAAAGAAGTTTCAAAACAATTACCAAAGTTAGATAAATTAGAGGTAAGACTCACCTTCTCTCCCTACAAAGGTTAGTTTCTTTTATAGTAGCAGTGACTAAAATAAATGGTGCCAAATTTTTGGACAGAGTCTTGTTTAATTCAGAATATAATTAAAATCTCATGTAGCTTTATTGGTTTTAGTATCCAGCAGAGAAAAAATATTGAAACTCCAAGAGATTTTGAATTAAATAGCTACAACAGTTTTGTTTTATTAGTTCTGACTGTGTGAAAAAAAATTATAAGGACAACTTCGGAAAAACCTAGTTCTTTTAGAGCCCCAAATGACTTTTAAAACAATAAAACAAACTATAAAACCTACACAAGTGATATTAAAAATTATGTAGTTCAATAAATGTGACATTCACAAATGTGGTTGTAATTTTTTTTTTAACTATAGTAAAATGAACATGGATCTGATGACTGGATTTAGAAGAGATGGTGTTATATAGCTTAACAGAATTAAGTGCTTCAACTTGCTGGTGAGCATTATGTAGCAGAGCTGGAATGTTCTATCAATGCCTTTTAAGATCTCCATCTAACTCCCAGGGTCTGTGGCAATTAAAGAAAGGGATGATGCTTCCTTTTCCTATAATAGTGTTTATTTTCCTAGCACTTTAATATTTATTTTTGGAAGGTTTGTAGATTTAGATTTTTTTTTTTCTTTTTTTGCCTGGTGGCTGAGTCATGCACAGAATAAGCTACAAACCCATACTATTTTTGAAGATGGAACTTAATGGCTAGTGATTTACTATAAGGGCATTATACGAACTGATCCCCTCAATTGCTTGGTAGGTAGAAGGGGCAAGAAAAGAAGAAAAACAAAGATGAGGGAAAGACATTTTGTGAAGAAAACAATAATCAGTCACCTGGTTAGTTCACTGAGGTCCTAATCTTTGAAGAGCCAAACATAACTTCTGAAGGTTCCTATGAGCTTTGGATAATAATTGTCCTTTCTTTGTCCCCAGATCATGTCTCTGTCCTTGGTACACAGAACACACTTGGCTTTCACAGTATTCCAGCACCTGGCTGACTTCTCCACTAACTGGTGGAATGGGCACAACATCAGACCGGACCACAGAGGGACCTATGATTTGTAAACAGGCCTCCATGATGGCTTCCAGGGACAATGTACTACCCGAACTTGTACGCAGATTTCACAAATAATTCAAATAATTTTTACCTTAAAAAAATGAGACTGCTTTCATTTCTTTAATATCTAAAATCATACTTTAAAAATTTTTTATACTGGAAAATTTCAAGTCTACAAAGAAGCTGACTAGTACAATGTATATCAGTATACTCTTCACCTAAATTCACCAATGAATAATTTTCTAATTTGTTTTATCTCCTTATCTGTACATGTGTGTATAATGGTTTGTGTATATATATGTTGTGTGTATGTATTGAACTATATGAAAGTTACGGATGTCAAGACCTTCACCCCTACTTCAGTCCACACGTCCCCAAAATGAGGACATTTTACTCACAATACTTATGTCATCTAATTTACAATTCATTTTCAGTTTTACCCTTTTAGCTTCCCAATTGTCTTTCATGGCTTTCTTTTTAAAAATCCAGAATCTAATCGGTTGGTGTGATATTATGAGAGGTTTCAAAAATCCTCATCCTCAACAATGTTTCACTTGATGGTCCTTTTTTTTTTTTTTTAATTTTATTTATTCATTTGAGAGAGAGAACACAGAATTTGAGAGGGAGAAGCAGACTCCCCACTGAGCAGGGAGCCCATGTGGGGCTCGATCCCAGGACCCTGAGATCATGACCTGAGCAGAAGGCAGACGCTTAATCAACTGAGCCACTCAGACACCACTCACTTGATGGTTGAATTATTACATTTAAAAAATTTTATCAAAGTTTTTAATTTGTTAGCTGGCATCCTTCCAGCTTTACCATCCACCATCCCTCTCTCTCTGAGCTATGGAGAGTGAGACTATGAACTGTTACATTCAATGTGTTATAATCCAAAATGTGCTTTTGATACTTAAAGTACCTCAAATTTGGCCAATGGAAGACTCATCAGGGTGGGTCTGTCTTCATTCTGTGGTTTCTAGCACAAGATGCCTTGAGCTCACCTTGTACTTACCATGCCCCAGACCTAGAATCAGCCACTTCTTCCAGGACCTACTTATGCTATGAGTAGGTCACCCATCCACATGGTTCAATTCTCCAAATATTCATAAAGTATACAGCAAGTTCTTCCTTTAACTCCACCTCTCTTCACGGACAGCCGATGTTACTAGTTTTTTGTGTTCTCTTCCAGATAGAGTTTACCTAATAGAACAAAGGCACAGATAAATACCCCGACTCTTTCCTAACATTTTACCTCAAATGATAGCATATTACACTCACTGTGTTCGTCTGTCATCAGACTCGGAAAGATGCCTATGACTCCAACCCCAAAAGACTAGGAGACTTTAGGCTTTCAGGCTTTCAGATTTTCAGAAAGTTCTGGGAGGATGATTGACCAAAGCTGCACTGACAACGCTCACATGCTATTCCTTGAATATTCGTCCCTCTCTAGGTTCTTTGACAACTTCTCATTTTTCAAACATCACTTCCTTGGAGAGTACTTTCCGTTCCTTAACACGCCCCCTCCCCCAGCTAGGTGACGTCCCTGGTTATTAGGTTTCGGATCATTATGTACTTCTCCTTCCTAGCACACACATAAGTCACAGCATTAAAATTTGTTTCCTGCCTCCGTGAGGAACGGAACTACATCTGTCTTGTTCACTGCTGCCACATAGTAGTTGCTCAACAGAAATGTGCGCAGTGAAACTCGAATGCGGGCCAGCCGGCTTCCAGTTCACTCTTCTTTCGTCGGCGACCCCTCTTTAGTTGGTGAAATTGTTCCAAGATGTAAATAAAACATCTCAATAGGAAAAGCTGGGAAATGTGTATTTCCATGATTAATGGAGGACCTTAGCAGAAACTGCTCACCGCGAGGTGTGACTACCGCAGGAGGGCGTCAATCAAGAAAATGCCCCCTTGGCCCTCAGGCGAGTGGAGCTGCACAGAGCCGAGGCCACAAGGCGTAGAGCCACGGATTCAATAGAAAACACGTGCAAAACGGGAAAGCGGTGCTGCGCGCAGCTGCGACCCCCAGGACCCGGGGATAGGGGACACAGAGCAACTCCCATCGGGGCGGAGAAGGCTGCACAACTTCTACCTGGCACTGTAAGACCCAGGCTTTCCCCTGATTCCTTCCCAAAGCGGCTTCTGCCAGCGACCTCATGGAAGTGGCCGAGTGCGGGGAGCCCACAAATGCAATGGGCTGGAGCGGCCACGAGCCCGGGGCACCCGAAGTCTCGTCGTCCTTACGCCAACTGGGACGTAGCTAAGGGCTAGAGCTCTCTCTTTGGAGCCGCCCCAGGAACTCAGGGCACTCTCCCGCTACGAGCTCCGGAGATGCCCCAGGCAACAGCCAGTGCCACCGTTACTCCAGGGAGCGCGCCGACAGGGAGAATACTTTTAGGCCGGCGAAGGGGCGACTCTGCCGGTGGCCTCTCCGCCTGTCCGGCTCAAGCCTAGCTGCCCCGAGCCTGGGGCCGGCTACTGCCAGCCTGGGCCCGGGCCCGGACTAGTGCCCCCCGAGTTTCGGCAGAGTTGCCTCCCGGCAGGAGCTGGGACTACTTGAGTCCGTGTTTCAGGCGCTACTTTCTTCCTGTCTCCCCACGACGCACGCGGCCTTAGGCTTCCTTCGAGGGCTTTCCTGGCCAGGGTGCCTGGCGCCCGGAGCGACGGCGGCGACAGCCGGGCACCGAGGCGCAGGGTCCCTGGAGCCTAAGGCGAGCGCGTCCCGGGGGGCGGGAGCTCGGCCGGCGGGGGCGGGCCGAGGGTGGGGGCGGGAGGCGGCTCCCGGGGCCCCGCGCCATTGGCCGCAGGGACCGGCGGCAGGAAGGGGCCAGAGAGCGCGGCCCCACCCCGTGGCCAGCAGAGCCTATCGCCGGGAGCGCGGAGCGCGGATAAATGTAGCGCCGCTGCGCGGGCCTCCAGCTCTCCGAGGGGCCGGAGCGCAGCGGAGCCATGCAGTACCCACACCCCGGGCCGGCGGCGGCGGCGGGCGCCGTGGGGGTGCCGCTGTACGCGCCCACGCCGCTGCTGCAGCCGGCGCACCCGACGCCGTTCTACATCGAGGACATCCTGGGCCGCGGGCCCGCCGCGCCCACCCCCGCCCCCACGCTGCCGTCCCCCAACTCCTCCTTCACCAGCCTCGTGTCCTCCTACCGGACCCCGGTGTACGAGCCCACGCCGATCCACCCCGCCTTCTCGCACCACTCCGCCGCCGCGCTGGCCGCCGCCTACGGACCCGGCGGCTTCGGGGGCCCTCTGTACCCCTTCCCGCGGACGGTGAACGACTACACGCACGCCCTGCTCCGCCACGACCCCCTGGGTAAGGCGGCCGGGGTCATGGCGGGGCCGAGCCGCGGCGGCGGCGAGGAAGGCGCCACCCGGCAGGTGGCAGCGTCCAGGAGGCGGCGGGGGCGGAGGGGGAGGCAATAGAAAGTTGTGGCAAAAGCGATCGAAAAGCGGCTCTCGGGCGCGCGCGGGGACAGGAGGCGCGGGCCCCAGTGGCGCGCGGCCGGGGCTGACCGCACCATGACTCAGATTGGTTTTCCTGCACCTTGCAGGCGTCGGGGCGCGCGGGCCCGGGCGAGACCTCTGGCACGGCCCCGGAGGTTGGCGGCCGAAGGCAGCCCCGGGCGCGCGGGTCGCTCGGGGTGGGGTCCTCTTAGCTGGAGGGACCGGGAAGGGAGTGCCAAGGCGCCCCGGACCAGCTCTGCGGGGTAGGGATAGCTGCTGGGCCCCGGTGGTTACAAGGCTGGACCTGGTTCAACAAGCTTGTGCAGTGAAAGAGCCTGACCCTTTCCGTTCATACAGGAAATCTTGAGTTCTCGATAGGAGTAAATCTGGTTTCAGAAGCTGTTAAGTGTTTTCCTGGCTGCATGAAGCAGACCCTTCCCCCGGAGTAGTGCACGCTGCTGATTATTTTATCGACATCCTCAATACAGACAAATTCAGGAAACACTCGACTTCTGATAGCCGGGATCCGTTTTTCTGATATTGTTCATTTCCTCTGTGTGGGATGTGACTTTATGGCAGCTAAAATAACCAGTTGCTTCCTTTTTTCCCCCCCTCCCCGAAGCTGTTTTGCACTAGTCTGAAGCCTGACGTAAGCAAAATCTGGGAAAAAAAAAAAAACAACAATGCTAGCTTTCAAAGTGTTTGGGGGCAGGCCTGCAGACCGACGGACCGACGGACTGACAGACTTGTCTTTGAAGTAGGAAAGGCAGCCAAGACACCTAGGGCATATGGTATTCGCGAGGCTTGCCCCCTCAACGATCGGCCTAAGAAATAAGCCAACAGTGATCCGCACTCTGGGTGGCCCTTGGTGGCTCTGGCATCTGAAGGCCCCCTGGGTGGGGGGAGATAAAGAAACGGGGCTCCTTTTCCTTTGGGCCCCCAGGGTTTTAAATTTACTCTCTGCTGTTGGCAGCTTCCGTGGGGACCCTAGAGACTAACATTTTAATGCCTTCGTGTTAATGACGCGGCCTCTAGTTCAGCCCTCTAACCTCCTTCCTCATCGTTAAGATTTGAAGGGGATTATATTTTAGCCTTTTTTTTTTTCTTGTTAAAGTGACTATTTGGTTCCAGCTTCGAGGGTTCGGTGCGGTGGCCCCGGCGTGGATCTTTGGGCCTGCTGGGGCGGGAGCGGGACCCTCAGCGGGGCCGGGCCTGGGGCGAACGTTTTCACAGAGCGCGCCCTGCGTTTCCTTGGGTTACTGCTGGGACCGCGCTGGAGGAAGCAAAGGGCTTTTCGAGATAGACCAACAGGAAACACATTGACGGAAATGTTGCCATAGCCCACGGGGTAGCTTTAACTGGCCGCCCCCGCCGCCGGGTGTGAAATCAGAGGAGGCCGCAGAGCGCTGGGACCAGGATTGGAAGCTTCGCGAGCGGCCTCACGTCGGCGCCCGGGCCTGAGGGCCTCCGGAGCAGGGTCCCTTGGGCGGCGCCTGGTCGGGACGCCTTGGGGAGTGGAACAGCCCGGGTCCTCCCCAAGACACGCACTCAGGTCTTTGGAAAGTGCGGCTCACCAGGGAGAGTGCCTGGAGGTGCAAAAAGTTCTGTAGAAACTCGAGAGTGACTTCTTGAAGAGTGTCGTGGTATTTTAGGCTCGGTTTATAGTGGCTATTATCTTGGGGCTCCAAAGATTTGTGCGTTTGAAATCAGCAGTGGGTGTGATGGCTGTTTGTGTGCGTCTGTGAGTGAACAAGGCGGTCTACGTGCCTATGCTGTGTCGGTGTGTGTGCCTACGGGTTCTCGGGTATGCATGTGTCTTGGTGCGAACGTATTGGGTCCTTGTATGCGAACAAGTCTGGCTGAGTGTCCTTCTACGTCCCCTACTCCCCTTTGTCACCTCCAGAGCCTGGCCGCTCCAGGGCTGTCCCTAACCGCTGCTCTCGCTGCCCGCAGGCAAACCCCTGCTCTGGAGCCCTTTCTTGCAGAGGCCTCTGCATAAAAGGAAAGGCGGCCAGGTCAGGTTCTCCAACGACCAGACCATTGAGTTGGAGAAGAAGTTTGAGACCCAGAAATACCTCTCTCCGCCCGAGAGGAAGCGTCTGGCCAAGATGCTGCAGCTCAGCGAGAGACAGGTGAGCGCGCCTGCGGGGCTCAGGGCAGAGGCCTGGGGCGGGGGTCGGGGGCGGAAGACCGACGTGTCGCCAACCGTGCGCTCGGGCGTGCGGCGTCGCGCTGTCCAATGCCCGGAGCTCCGGCCGGCTCGACAGTGGCTCAGCAGCTTCAACGTGACGCCCCATGTCGCGTGGGTTCGTGGCAAGTATTTTTTCTCTCTCTCCTGTAGGTTAAAACCTGGTTTCAGAATCGACGCGCTAAATGGAGAAGACTGAAACAGGTATCGACATGGCTCTGTTTCTAGGGAAATAAATATTTTTATCATGTTATCTCAATGCGGGGCCTGTTATGGGTTGTATGCAAAAGTCATTTGAGAGACTATTTAACCTCTTCACCTTGATTAAAAAGGCAAATAGCCCTGCTGAAATTCAGGATGAGTTGCTCAGGTGGCAGTAATGCTAAAAGCACCTAATGCAGTTGCTATATCAATTATGCTTGGGTTTTCACACACTGGCTGGTAAAACTCCGGGCTAATTGTTTTATAAACCCCATATGTTGTTTATCTAATTAACGCAGGAAAGATAAAGTAATTGACAGTAAATGACTTAAGCAGTTATCTTTGGGAGAAAATTGTTTCTTTTATTTACACAGCCATAATAAAACCAGGCAGAGCTCAAGGGTAAATATAAGGAAATAAACACCTCTAAGTCTTGTTTGCACTGTTTTTTTTTTTTAAGAAGAATTAAATATCAAAGAGTTTAAAATTATTTCCCATCTAATTCCAGCTCTTAAAATGAGTATTAGACCCACAAGAGAATATACAAGCCTATTTGGAAAGTAGTTTAAAGTTACTAACAGTCTTTTTTCCAATGACCTTGTTACGCAAGATGTGATAAAAAGTAAAGGCTAATTCAGTTTTTGAAAAACCTCAATTGACTTAAATCTAAAGATCTGCTTTTGATGTTCCAATGTGGGTGTCTTCTCCAAAGTTATTTGACAATTGCTTTAATTGTTCATTTGCTAGTGTATATAGAGATTAGAATAAAATATTTTTGAAAACCATAATACGAGTGGGGAAATTGAAAGCAGTGTGCATTTTTAAATTTGGTGATTATAACTTTTTCATTAGAAATAAGATCATATCACAAAGAGCACTTTGAGACAGAAAATAAATTTCCCATAATTTCATTATTTTAACATGATTTAAAAATCTGTAGATTCCCTCTCAATCTGACCTTGTACATCTATTTGTTACTTAGTTGCAAGCCTGGTGAATATATTATTCTATAGTCTTGCTATAAAAAACCCTTTGGGAATATTTCTTTGTAGTGTTTATGTCTATTTTAGACAAACAGAATTAAAAATTCACTCACTTATTCAGTTCTTGGTCAAAGTCTTGACTGCAGTTTACCAGGGATTTTTAAACTAGTGGTTCCTGGGGCACCTGGGTGGCTCAATTGTTGAAGTGTCTGCCTTCGGCTCAGGTCATGATCCCAGGGTCCTGGGATGGGGCCCCACGTTGGGCTCCCTGCTCAGCAGACAGCCTGTTTCTCCCTCTCTCCAGTGCTTGTGCTCTTTATCTAGTCTTTAAAAAAAAAAAAAAAAAGAAAGAAAGAAAGAATAAAGGTTGTTCCTTTGTAATATGGCAATATAGTTTCCAGAAATATCTCCTGGATTTTAAGTTAATTGTAGTTAATTTCCTCCCTTTGCAGTTGGCAGCATTCTTCCAGTTCTGCATTTTTACCTTTGCCATGATTTTGTAACTCGTTAAGCGTATTTTTAAGTTTATAAATTTACTCCAGAAAATGGATGATAAAGGATTCAATTTAGTAATTTTGAAACTTTCCCTTAATTCACTACTTAGCATTCATATTTTTTAAATGTCTGGAAGACCCTGTTAACCTGCAAGGTTTAAAAATACTTGAAGAATGAAGATAGTGTGTACTTGTAGTGATCTAATCTCTCCTTCCTCTAAACTTTTAAGAATTTTGAGACCATGAGGATGGCCTGGAGCTAACTGTACATTTGACACAATACAGTTAGTTATATTTGTGACTGGTTGTTCTTATCTGGCAAGAGAATGATCTTTCTTTGATATGACAGGCACTTTTCTTCCAAAATGACAAAAAAGCACAAGTATGTATTTTCTGAATAAAGAATATAGGTGAAAGCAATAGATAAACTAAAGATTTTAAAGGTGATAGAGAATGAAAACACATTTTGATTTATGTCTCTTATGTCTTCATATTTCACAAGCCTACCAATTTCCACTTTCATTCCTTTCATTCAGGAGAACCCTCAAAGCAATAAAAAAGAAGAACTGGAAAGTTTGGACAATTCCTGTGATCAGAGGCAAGACTTGCCCAGTGAGCAGAATAAAGGTGCTTTGGATAGCTCTCAATGTTCACCCTCCCCTGCCTCCCAGGAAGACCTTGAATCAGAGATTTCAGAGGATTCTGATCAGGAAGTGGACATTGAGGGCGATAAAGGCTATTTTAATGCTGGATGATGATCACTGACATTGGCACATGCAGAAAACTGGACTTTGGACCAACGTTTGCTACAGAAAATCTCCATAGACATACTGAAAAGCTATGAGAAAGGGAATAATTTTCTGGTATTCTGGAAATCTGAAATATTTAGTGGCTGGCTAAGCAGCAAACTTACACTGAAACCTTAATTTTGACTTAAATGGTTTATGTACTGATTGTAGGTTATATGATGAAGGGACTCTTCACTGTTTAAATTCCCCCCTTTTAAAGAAGTAATTTTTTTTTTCTATTTATAAAAAGCAATTTTGAACAGTTTGTTAAATTTTTAAGTTATAACTAAAGATTTTAATAAGATCTTCTTGAATGACTTTTTAATCTGTATCTACATCCCACTTAATGGAAAAGCAAAAGGGCACCTCAGATCCAGAGGTATGCCTTGGTAAAGGGGCCCACATTTCAGGCAGCCTTGGAATATTTTAAAAGGAACTTCTTTTACTTTTTATATTGTATTCTTATACTGCCTTAAATCCAATATGATCTCAGAGCTCCTGTCTAGGGGATGTGTGTGTGTGTTTTTTGTTTTTTGTTTGTTTTTTTTTTTTTTTGTCAGAGAGATATAGTTGATAAGAATCTTAAATGCTTGTTTTGCACTAACACTTAGTACCTTGTATGACCAAGGTGTTAAGGGAATAGTACAGGGCAATTCAAGCAGAGAAACTGACTGTCGGTGACTAAAATTAATCACAGATGAACTGGAAGTAGCAGGTTAATTAAATGTAAGTAGACTGTAGATATTGTGTTTTATATCAAACTGTTTATAATGTGTGTATATATAATTGTTCACTGTAAAAAAAAATGACCAAAATGGTGTTTTTTTAAAACGAGTAACTTGTGTATAAAATAAACCCGTCAATGGGACGACTGACCTCGAGGGGCCTCTCATTCTAGTGAAACAAACGCACACCTCTCACCTTAACTTTCAGCGCCTCCCAGGTCCGGGTGCCGCGCCGTGCTGGGCTGGGCGCGGGGGGCGCGGGGGCGCGGGGTAGCGGGCGGGTGGGCCGGGGGAAGTAGATTTGGAACTTTCCTTCCAGGGGAAGGGGAGCTGGGGGCGGGGGAGGGGTGCGACGCCTGTGCGTCGCGGCAGGGGGAGGTTCCCGGCTTCGGACACTGAGCGCGGCGGTTCTGAGACCCCGGCGCGCCAGGTGGCTGGAAAAGCCCGGGCCCAGGCCGGCTGCGCCGGGGAGCGCGGGGCCGCCGAACCCCATCGATTTGCCTCGGCTCCCAGGCTGGCCCGGGCCGCCGTCCTTGACCGGCGTGAGTCAACACTGCGTCATCCCTTGGCGGCTAAGCCCGGGTAGGGGGGTCCGCGGAGGGGGTGAGGGGGGTAGCCTGCCGGGGGAGAGCGGGGCGGTAGCTGGTGTGGAGACCGCGGGTCTCCAGTTTCGGCGAGCGTCACAAGCGCCCGCAGAGCTTCTCGAAACTCTTGGCCAACCGTGTCGCCAGAGTTTCTGACTTGGTAGGTCTGGGGTGGGACCGGGAATTTGCACTTCAGCACGTGCTCAGGTGATGTCAGAGCTGCTGGGAGGAGGACCGTGCTTTGAGAACCGCCGTTCTAAGGCGCTCCTCGAGTAGAAGCAGGTGGGCCCGCATACCCCTCACTGCCAGGTAAGAGGGGGTGTGGGGCTGAGAGGAAGGATGGCCTGAGGTTTCTGGCTGGCCCAGCTGCTTGCCTAGTGGAGCCCTCAGGTTCCTGACATTCCAGGAAAATGACATTCTAGGCCTGTTGGGGGAGAGATCCAGAAATCTCTTCCTCTAGTCTGGGCCTGCATGGAAGCCTCTAGTTGTTTGTGGCAGTGGGTGCCTCCTGACTGAGGGCCCCCGGTGGAATGACTCTGCCCCTGACATGGCTGACCAGGGCTATGGTTCCCCAGACATGGGCACTCCAGTGAAGACAGAGTGAAAAGGTTATTGCTTTTAAGGAGTTGTTACAGCCTGCCTTCTTAGATTCCAAGAAGGTCCCTGGAAATGCCTGCAAATTTGAATTTCTGAGAAAACTAGCACCAGGTCCTTAAGCAGAGAAGTGTGAATAGGCCTGAAGTTTAATAATTTGGGTTGGAGTTTCAGTTCTTGGCCTCAGTTCTCTCCTCTGTGGAATGGAGATGGTTTAGTTGACCTATGTGATCCTTTCCAGTCCCCAAATTCCCAACTCCGTTCAAGCTCTTTATTCTCTGTGTCTTCTCAGTGTTGGAGCCCAAAGTAGACCTAGTAGCTGAGGCTCCAAACTCTCAGATTCTTCCTGACAATTTACCTCTAGGTTTCAAGGGTCATAATCAGTCTCGTTGGAAAATGGGACTGTCTATCAGACTTTTGGAGAATGGGAGGCCTGTGGCCTACTAATTGAATTAAAGCAATCCTGAAATCAGTTCGTGTGTGTTTCGCTCTTGGAGATAACCTCTGGTTAATGTTTATTCTTGAGAATAACTGTATCATGATGATGAGGCTGAGAAATACAGGTTTATGTATTGATTGACACTAGAAAAGTTGAAGGGTGTAATACTGTTTTAAAGTAGACAGTTTCTTGAATCCAGGATGTTTTCTAGCTTAAAGTTATTCCTAACCCTTCTTCCAGTTGCTCATATTCTGAATCTAAACATAGTCTTAAGAATCAAGAGTATGTACACCAGAGAAGTACGTATTCTTAGGGTACGGGTTGGCATTAACTGTTTTCAAAATGTCCCATTGCAAATTGCCAATGGATATTTACAAATTCTTCCTACAGTCCAGGCATTTTTTCATTTGTTTGTCTTTTGGCTATTTCATGTTGAAGCAGCATGTATGACCTTTACAGCACAACTCCTGTCTTGTTTTTAACTCTTTTTATCAGGAGATTCAACTTGAAAACGGTTATCATTTAGCAGAAAGACAAACAGAAAAGCACATTTTTGTAAGCAAAACGTTAATGATTGGAAGAATTGCCCTAATTTCACCATGACAGTGTGTGATTAATCCCCTGGGTCATGTACTTATACTTTAAGTTATTCAGTTCGTTGGTCTTTGATATTCAGAAGCCTTTCTAACTTAATAGGATATTGATTTTGTTGGATGATGTACTTTGACTCTTTAAACAACATCACTTTTAGGGATGACTAGTCCGCTGTGTAGTATTTTATTTAGAGAACTATTGCATAAGGTTTCTTTTTCTTACTTTTTATGGTTTTCTCAGGGTGAAAGCTGATAAAACATCTTGTGGGAAAAGAGGAAACCATCTCTGATAGTGAAAGTACCTATTCTCTTTCAACATTTCTGACAACCTTTTTTTTTTTCCCCTTTGGTGGTTTCATTGCTGTGAATATTCATTTTACTTAATGGAGGCAGGGCAGAGATTCAAGAAAATGTATTTGGACTTGGGGGAAGTGCACTTTGTTGAGGATAGACTGCCCTTACCAAAATTCTCATTCCAGTTACGCGGCCTTGTGGAACTCAGCTTCAAAAGCCCACCCTTTCGATTTTTCTTTAAAATCTAACAGTCCATGATCTTTTAACTCTGTGAGTGGAGGTGAGACTTTTGTGACTCTTGACAACATGGGACAGAATGTGGAGAACCAGTCACCCAGGATGTTTCTAAGTGGTTAGGAATCTGGTATCTTGTAGTAAAAATAATCAGATGTTGTCCCAACATTTCCCTTCCTTCACTTTGGTTTTCATGAAATTCCAGCTGGACTCTGTATTTGTCTAATGGAATTCTGTTCCTTGAATCATTTTTTGGTATTGTTGTTAAATCCCCAAAACAAGCATTTTGGAGATTCCTATCACCCACCAAAATATCTGAGATCCAAGGTTCAAAACTGCAGCTACCCTTTCAGGTCTGGCTGAGAGGACTCCAATGTCAGGAATTATACCATAATGGCTAAGAGCTGGGCTGGAAGAATGGCTCTTCTATTCTTCCATTCCCAACCATTCTGGATGGGGGCCTTGGGAAATGTGAATTCTCAGTGCAGTTCCTAGAGAGGTGAGCTCTTCACCTGAGAGCAAACATGATCCCTGGGATACATACAGTGGGCGCCAAGTGTTAGCTAGAAAAACTAGAAAGCCCTCACTGACTCCCTTCTTTTAAGGTAGCTCTTTGATTCGTGGTAGTTGGTGGTAAAGCTCTTCAGTCGGATGTACACAAATCTCTGCAGACAATGGAGAGGGCTGCGGGGAGGAGACCTTGGAGCTGGCAAAGGCATTTCCTGTCTGCAGAGGATCTTGACTTTGGAACATCCGGCGATTGCCGCGAGGTTTTCGAGGGGGCTGAACACTTTTCCGTGTAGCTACTTAAAAAAAAAAAGAAAAGAAAAAAGAAAAGGGGAGGGAAGGTCACTGGCAATTTCAAGCGATTTTCCAGATGAAAGCCGATGAGACGGCTTCTCACTTAAAAAAGAAGAAGAAAAAGAAGAAGAAGAAAGAAAGAAAGAAAGAAAGAACGAAAGCATATTTTCTAATCGTTAGAATTTTTTCTAATTTGAAAGGGAAGTTTGGTATCATTCAGAATCTTATTCAAAAATCTCATCACCCTCCAAAGACAACTGCAGGAAAATGTTAACGGTACGACCCTCCCAAGATACTTGCAGGAAGAGAAATGCCTGTTGAGTTTGTCTCCATGAAACTTGTTTATATTTTCCTTTTGTAGTTTAATTCTGCCCTTCATCCTTCCTTGCCTATTTGTTTCTTTTTAATCATTTCCTTTCTCCACTCCAGCTAATTGCACCCCCGCCCCCTTTCAGGATTTCTCTTCCTCATTCATTTTATTTCCCCATTAAGAATAAAAAATGACTAGTCTCAGTTCTTTAGATGTCACAATTAGGGCCAAGATTTTCTTCAAATATACAGAAATGTTCAGTTTTCAGATGGAAATTCTAGGTTTGAGGAAGATGTTGCTAGACTCCTAATACACTACCCTTATCCCTCCAAAGACAGTTCTTTAGTTTAGCTCCCCCCCACCCCACCCCTGCCTTTTGGACCAGGATAAGTAATAATAGTGAAAGTAATGATATTTGTCCCTCTGGAATGCCTGGGTGGCTCAGCTGGTTAAGCATTCCACTCTTGATCTCAGATCAGGTCTTGAGCTCAGGGTCCTGAGTTCAAGACCCATCTGGAGCCTATTTAAGAAAATAATAATACTTATCCCTCTAGGAGTTAAGCCCTGAGTAGGGTTGGGATGTGATGGGCGTGATGGGGGGGGAGGGTAGGGAAGGAGAGTGGGTTGGGGTTGGGGG
>NC_081560.1:158030586-158223838 GCF_022355385.1 Mustela nigripes
TTTTTTTTTTTTTTTTTAAGATTTTATTTATTTGACAGACAGAGATCAGAAGCAGGCAGAGAGGCAGGCAGGGAGCTCAATGCGGGGCTCAATTCCAGGACCTGGAGATCATGACCTGAGCCGAAGGCAGAGGCTTAACCCACTGAGCCACCCAGGTGCCCCTCTCTTGGCTTTTAGATTTGCACTTTCTTCCCTCTGGAATTCTGTTCCCCCAGAAAACCTGAGGGCTGGCACTCTCAGGTCCTCCAGGCTTGGACTTCCCTCGCCACCCTAAAATCACTGTCTAAAATCACAACCCCCTCTTCCCATTCCCCTCCCACAATTTGCTTTTATTTCATTTACTGTAATTTTCATTTATTAGCAGAGAGCCCAATGCGGGGCTCCATCCCAGGACCCTGAGATCATAACCTGAGTCAAAGGCAGAGGCTTAACCACTGAGCCACCCAGGCGCCCCAATAAATAAAATTTTTAAAATGTTAAAAAAAAAACAAAAACCTGGAAGGACTTGCAATACAGTATAGGAGATATGCAGTTTTTGTCTCTGTAGCCCATCATTCTATTTTGCCAGGAAACCAATAAACTGGAGCACGATTCCAGTTTTCTGAGGACCCAAGCATTATAAAATATGCTTCATGCTTTTCAAGGTGTTAAAAAAAGTTCTGCCACTGGTCTGTGTTGTTCAGTGTTCTTATTAAATACAGTGTTAAGTACTATTACATTTACTCCCCGTCTGACTCACCGATGAATTTTCCACAAGGTTCTCTGAACACAGAACAGCGCAAGGGCTTACTGTAGCATCCATTGTATCTAGCACTGTGTTTGGCATGTGGTAAGCTTTTAATAAATGTTGTTCCACAGAATGAAGAGTGAAAACCATTTGCCTTCCCCAGTGGAGAGGGGAGACATTTCTCCCCTTTTCTGAGATGTGCACTGTTGTTATGTTTCCTACTCATTGGCCACAGGAACACGGCTTTCCTGGATGGCTCCAGGAGCACAGCAGAGAGCAGGACAGGGCCTGCAAGCCCTGGAGAATCTGCTGGGCTGCAGCAGGGGTGGGGTGGGGGGTGGGGTACGTGTTAAGTCTATTTAAGCCTACAAGCACTAAAAGAAGATGAGCTTCCCCCTCTTTTTACCGACATGAATATGAAGAGGAAGTGCTTTTGTGGGTTTGTATTGGTTGTTTTTCCCTTCAGATTTGGCAATTTCATTCAATTTCACATTCACACTTCTCAGTTTCAATCAAGAGGTTTGTTTGGAATACGCCTATTTTCCTGAAAACTGACACCATTTGTGGTTATTACTACTATTTTTATTGACATCATCCATTTAGCAGCTGGAAGCAGGAAAACTCCAATGTTTTAAAATGATTTCTTGAAGTATTTCATGGATTGCAAAGAAACAATTGTAGAAGGAACATAAAATGTGTTTGCTTCACAACCTGGTTCAAAGTTTTCGCCTTCCTTAGCTGCTTATGGAATCTGCATTACTACAGACTTTACATTAATTGTAAATTAGACCAGACTAATTCAATAAATGTTTAAAAAATGGCCCCTGAGTGCAGGCTCAGACGTCCAGAGGAAGTGGTTTCTTAGACAACTGCCTCCCATATAATGACTCTATGGTACGTAGGTGGAAGGGAGTGAGATAGTTATGATGATGTATGGTGCTGTTAATTAGTTAATTGAAAGTAACATTTTTGGCTTCACTAAGCAATTACCTGACCTCATTAAGGTCTTTAAAATCACCCAAATGCCATTTTGCCTGAAGCAGGTGCCCCTCCTTTAGATGTTATTTCAGGCATTAAGAAAAGCACAGTGCTAATGGCAACCAGGGAATATAAGCCTGCCATTTCTGGAACATACTGTTCTGAATCTAAGCCATTATTCAGTATTATCTGTCCTGTGTGAACATGAGACACTAAAATTTCTTTACATTTGTATGGTTTTACTTTTCAGAAAGTTTTTTCAAGTATCATGTTTACAAAATATGTATTTTTAACAAATGAAATCAATTTTTAAAATGGTGTCAATTTTATTTTTATTTCAATTTTTAAGGAAACTTCTTGTTAAGAGTATAGCTTACATTCAAGAAGTTCACAATCATGGGTGTATGGCTCACAAAGTGATTGCCACATAACTGGAATCCATATAATGATACGGAACATGGAACTATTGGATCTCTAGAAGCACCCCCGCCCTTTTTAAAAATTTATTAACGAGAGACGGAGAGACAGAGAGAGGCAGAGGCAGAGGGAGAAGCAGGCTTCCCATGGAGCGGGGAGCCTGTTGCAGGACTTGATCCCAGGACCCTAGCTAGGTTCACGACCTGAACCCAAGGCAGATGCTTAACCGACTGAGCCACCCAGGCACACCTAGAAGCCACCTTTTTAACCGCTCTCTGGGTCATTGTCCCCAAGGCCATCCCAATGAAAACCACTATCCTGATCCTAAATGTTTTTTAAGATCTTATTTTTTAAAGATTTTATTTAATTATTTATTTACTTATTTTTAAAAGATTTTATTTTTATTTATTTGACAGAGAGAGTGAGGGAACACTTGCAGGGGGAGTGGAAGAAGAAGAAGCAGGGTTCCTGCTGAGCAGGGAGCCCCTGTGGGGCTTGATCCCAGAATCCTGGCATCAGGACCTGAGCCGAAGGCAGACACTTAATGACTGACCCACCCAGGTGCCCCAAGATTTCATTTTTTCAAGTAATCTCTATACCCAACATGGGTCTCAAACTCACAATCCTGAGATCAAGAGTCGTATGTTCTACTGACTGAACCAGCCAGGAGCCCTGTCACAATCCTGATTCTAAACAACATAGATTCACCTGCTGATTTTTGAACTTTATATAAATAGAATCCTGCAGTATGTTCTATTTTGCCTCTTGCTTCCTTCACTTACTTTTTTATTTTTTATTTATTTATTTTTTAAAAAAGATTTTATTTATTTGACAGAGAGACAGTGAGAGAGGAAACACAAACAGGGGGAGTGGGAGAGGGAGAAGCAGGCTCCCCCCGCCCCCACCAAGCAGGGAGCCCGATGCGATGAATGGCTCTATCCCAAGGACCCTGGGATCATGACCTGAGCTGAAGGCAGACGCTTAACGACTGAGCCACCCAGATGCTCTTTTCATTTGCTTTTTTTGTTGGTAAAATTCATCCGTGTTATTGTGTGATGTTATTTGTTCATTCCAGCTGTTGTGTGCAGTAGTTGATTGTATGAATTTTCATGCTACCTTAAATAATGCATCTGAACATAAAAAACTGTACTAAAATTTATGAACATTTAAAAATAATATCACTGTTCACATATTGTAACCAGGTGCTTATTTATTTAAAAGTCATGCTCAGGGGCGCCTGGGTACCTCAGTGGGTTAAGCCGCTGCCTTCGGCTCAGGTCATGATCTCAGGGTCCTGGGATCGAGGCCCGCATCAGGCTCTCTGCTCAGCAGGGAGCCTGCTTCCTCCTCTCTCTGCCTGCTTGTGATCTCTCTCTGTCAAATAAATAAATAAAATCTTTAAAAAAAAAAAAAAAAGTCATGCTCAGTATGTAATTCTAAGAGTCCTAGATGCACAGGGGTGCCTGGCTGCCTCAGGTGGTTAAGCGTCTGCCTTTGGCTCAGGTCATGTTCCGGAGGTTCTGGGATCGAGCCCCACATCAGGCTCCCTGCTCACCCGGGAGCCTGCTTTTCCCCTCCCTCTGCTGCTCCCTGTTGCTTGTGCTCACTCACTCTCTCTCTCTCTCAAATACATAAATAAATACATAAATAACACGTTAATACACATTAATATCTTAAATTTCAGTGGTTATACACTTGAGGTGTTGAAGGGTGCAAGGAGTCTCTCATTCCATGGGCCTTCTGGTAAATTCCTGATCTGGCCTGCCTCTTCTACTTGCTCTCAGTTCTAGGGTTGAGTCAAAGCTCAGTCTCTAGAAAAGCCTATCACAGCTCACCCTAGGGAAGAGTTCTCAGGAAAGCATCCTCAGTTGATTACTGTTCTTCTACCAGATTATTAAATTAATTCAACCATTCCCTCCACAAACATTTACTGAGTACCTACTATGTGCCAGGGGACTTTGAGAAGCACGGGTATATAAATTTGAGTAAGATGCAGTAGTGTGACTTTGAAGACCAGAGGTTGGGGGGGGATATCCTTTGGATTTCCAATATTTAAAGACAAACCTTTTTCTGTTCCAAGTATAATTATGATTTTCTTGCTGCATAATGGTTCCATACCATTTCAGTTCCTGAGTTTGGCTTTACAAAAGCTCTTAACCAAACAGTCCACAGCAAAATGTTTAATGACACATGGACATTCCAAAGTTATAAATGATCACCTAAGGCAGCCCTGTTTATAGAATAACCTCCCAGCGGCCTCTTCTTTCCTCATTTTCATCCTTGGTCTCATGTGCCTGCTTCATCCCCCCGTGTCATGTGGCTAGAACAATAATCAGTGTCCTGAGCAAATGACATTATCTGACATCCCATCCGCAGAGCTGTCATCTCTCCCTCACCATGTCCTTCCTTTCCCATAGAGGCTGTGCCTCGGCCATCTCATCTCATTTCATACAGGTGACTCTGCCACCCCAGACAGGTCTGTGGTTGGCCACCTCTCTTCCTTCTCCTCAATCCCCCTTCTCTCTCTACATTTAACTCTTAATCTACCTGGAATTTATTTTGCCCCACAGTATGAAGTGAAGAACTAAATAAAAAATTTCCTTAAAATATCTGAGTATCCCATTCATTTGGTAATCCTTACTTTATGGTCCTTTTTCTATATTAAATGTCTAAAAATATATTGGCTTTTGGGTAACTTCTAATGCTCTTACAATTTGGTTTCTGTATTTCATACATCTGTAGCTTAGTGTAAGGACCAGAATTTGTTTTCTGCAGCCCAAGAAGGAAAGCTCCTGGTCATCCTTCCATATAATCAACTTTCTCCTTCTCCCAAGGTGTGGGTTAGCTTTTTGAGTAAAGAGCTAGCCTTCACATGAGATTCTACCATAACTGGGTCTTCCTGTTCATAACTCTTATAACACAGATAAAGGGGCTAGCAGAATGTACAAAGCACCGACTTTAAGAAGCACAAAATTTAGGAAACTTTATGTGCTTCCCTGTCTGAATCATCTGACATGGCAGAGCACGTGTCCTCCCCTCCAGTCCATCCATATTTTAAATTATAATACTTAAGTGTATGTATTGGGCAAACCTCAGATTAACAGAATAGCAAATTTACTGGAGGCTTATATTTTTTCCATTTTTTCAAATCTCTTAATATTTATAGTAAAGATAAATGTTTTCTAGATCTAATTAACAATTTTTATTTATTTAGGTGAAATCCATATAATATAAAATTAATCACTTAAGGGGTGCCTGGGTGGCTCAGTGGGGTAAAGCCTCTGCCTTCAGCTCAAGTCGATGCCCGGGTCCTGGCATCATGCTGGGCATTGGGCTCTCTGCTCAGCAGGGAGCCTGCTTCCCTTTCTTTCTCTCTGCCTGCCTCTCTACTTACTTGTGATCTCTCTCTGTCAAATAAATAAATAAAATCTTTAAAAAAATTAATTACTTAAAAGTAAACAATTCAGTGGCATTTAGTGCAATCACAATGTTGTTGCAACTACCACTTTTATTCTGTTCCAAATATTTCTGTTTTTCCAGTATAAAACCCTGTACCCAATAAGCAGGCTGCTTTCTTCTCTATGGGCTTATCTTTTTTGGATATTTCACATACATGGAATAATACAAGGTGTGGTCTTCTTTGGGTCTAGCTTCTAGAACATTAGCATAGTTTTTAGGTTCATCTGCACTGTAGCATGTATCAATATAGCATTCTTTTTTGTGGACGAATGATGTTCCATTGTATGTATATATAATTTGCTTATTCATTTACCAGTTGGTACATATTTGGATTGGTTCCACCTTTTGGCTATTGTGAATAGTGCTGCTATGAATATGTGTGTACAAGTATTTGAGTACTTGTTTTCAGTTATTTTCGGTGTGTCCCTAGGAGTAAAATTGCTGGGTCATATGGTAGTTCTTTGTTTAAAAATTTGAGGAACTGCCAGACTGTTTTGAATAGGAGCTATACCATTTTACATTCCCACCAGCAAAGTCAAAGGATTCCAATTTCTCCAACCTCATCAACACTTGTTATATTCCTTTTTTTTTTTCTTCAAATTGTCATCTTTGTCGATGTGAACGCTATTTCATTGTGGTTTTGATTTGCATTTCTCTAGTGGCTAATGATGTTGAATATTTTTTCCATGTGCTTATTTGCAATCTATATCTCTTCTTTGGAGAAGTGTCTGTTTAAGTCTTTTATCCTTCTTAAATTGGGTTGTTTGCCTTTTTGTTGTTGAGTTGTAAGAGTTCATTACATTTTCTGGATAAGCTAATCATATCATTTACCAATCTTTATCAGGTATATGATTTGCACTTATTTTTTCCCACAGCATAGGTTCTTTTCACTTTCTTGGTAATGCTCTTGAACATACAACAATTTTAAATGTTGATGAAGCCCAACCTGCTTTTTTTTTTGTCGCTCATGCTTTCGGTGTCATATCTAAGAATGTACTACCAGATCTGTGGTCTTAAAGATTTAGCCCTATGTTTTCTTCTAAGAGTTTTATGATTTAAGCTCTTATATCTGGGTCATTGATAAATTTTGAGTTAGTCTTTATATTTGGCATGAGGTGGGGGTCCAACTTCATCCTTTTGCAGGCAGATATCACATTGTCTCAGCACCATTTGTTAAAGAGCTTCTTTATTCCCCCATCTAATAGTCTTGGCATCCCTGTCAAAGAGCACTGGCCATTGATGCAAGGGTTTGTTTCTGGTCTCTCAGTTCTATTCCACTGGTCTAGGTGTCTATCTTTATGATAATCCTGTGCTATTTTGGTTACGGTAGCTCTGTGGTAAGTTTTGAAATTGTGACACTTGAGTCTTCCAACTCTGTTCTTTTTCAAGATTGTTTTGACTGAGGTTTATTATCTTGCAGATAGTACTACTGTCTTCCAAATACTACTACACGTTATGTTATATGATTCATTTGACAAGTCTCTAATATAGATTTTAATATCCACATTTTACAGGTTAAGTGATTTGGCCAAGGTTACAAATCTGGTAGTTTATCTAAGATTAAAACTAAGATTATCTAACCCCAGATCCTATTTTTTCAAGAACTATATTCCTGTCTCTGTCAAAGATCAGGTGTCATTGGAGCTTAAAAACACTGTTCTCTTTTAGGTAAAAGGTTAGAAATCTGTACTAGCAAACATTTCTCAGTTGGTAACCCACAGTCAGACTGATCTGGTAATAGATACACTGAAACCCATTTTTTCCTTTCACATTTAGTACTTAATTTTTCTAAGGTTTGTTACTATTCAGACAGTTTTGCATCCTCCTCCACCTTCCTCTTTTTGTGATCTTATTTTTTCAGATGGATGTTTTGAGGTTATTTTCTATTTTGAGAAAATTACACAAATCTGATTTATTATCACAATAGCTCAAGAGTGGTTCCTGTTGAAGCCCTCCACACTGTCAATACTATGAGCTCCTATTAGTCTCCTTCACTGGACAGGAAACCATTGAGTAGGGGTGATGCTTGATGTTTTCAACTAAATTTTTGTTGAAGGAAATTTTGGTGACCTTAGGTGTATCAAACAAATATGCAAATGAATATTTTGCCATCATAACAGTGCATAACTTTTTTTTTTTTTTTTAGATTTTATTTATTTATTTGACAGAGAGATCACAAGTAGGCAGAGAGGCAAGCAGAGAGAGAGGAGGAAGCAGGCTCCCTGCTGAGCAGAGAGCCGGATGCAGGACTCAATCCCAGGACCCTGAGATCACGACCTGAGCCGAAGGCAGTGGCTTAACCCATTGAGCCACCCAGGTGCCCCAACAGTGCATAACTTTAAAAGCAAATACACAAACATTTTATACTGGCAAGCTGCTTCTACATCTTTGATGTAGATTGATTGATTGATTGATTGATTGATATAATTTACATTTGGTAAAATTCACTCTTTGCTGTATAAACTTCTGTGGGTTTGACAAATGCATAGAGTTGTATAACTACTACCACCCTTGGGACAAAGAACAATTTTGCCCCTCGAGAAATTCCCTTCTCATGCTGCCCCCTCTAGTCAGTCCCTCTTTTGACCCTCAGTCCCTGATCATTAATCTGCTCTCTGTCCCTACAGTTTTTTGCATTTTCTAGAATGTCATATAAAGAGAAACATATGGTATTGCCCTTTGAGTGTGGCTTTTTTCACTTAGCATAATACATTTGATATTTCTCCATGTTCTTGTGTTTCTTCCTTTTTTGTTCCATAGTATGCATGTGCCATACTTTGTTTACCCATTCACCATTTGAAGGACATTTGGGTTGTTTCCAGTTTTTGGTGGTTACAAATAAAGCTGCTATAAACAGTTCATGTGAAAGTTTTTGTGTGAATGTAAGTTTTCCCTTGGGTAGATATCTAGGAGTGGGATTTCTGAGTTACAGGATAAATTCAGGTTTAATTTGTTGAGAAACTGTCAAACTGTTTTTTTTTTCTTCAATTTCTTAAAGCTATAGTAACAGATTAATACAAACTTATGGCTTAAAATAATAGCACCCTTGGAATTAGAAGGTACTATGCTAAGTGAAAGAAGTCAGTCAGAGAAAGACAAATATATGATTTCACCCATATGCAGAATTTTTAAAAAGATTTTATTTATTTATTTATTTATTTGAGAGAGAGCACGAACAGGGAGGAGGGGGAGAGGGTGAGGAAGAAGCAGGCTCCCTACTCAGGGAGCCCAATGTGGGACTGGATCCCAGGACTCTGGGATCATGACCTTAGCTGAAGGCAGACAGGTAACTGACTGAGCCACCCTGGTGTCCTCATCTGTGGAATTTAAGAAGCAAAACAGATGAACATAGAAGAATGTAAGGGAAAATAAAATTAGATGAAACAGAGAGGGAGACAAAGCACGAGAGACTCTTAACTATAGGGATCAAAGAGGGTTGCTGGCGGGGAAGTGGGTGGGGGGGGGATGGGGTAACTGAATGATAGACAGTAAGAAGGCCACTTGGACGCCTGGGTGGCTCAATGGGTGAAAGCCTCTGCCTTCAGCTCAGGTCATGATCCCAGGGTCCTGGGATCGAGTCCTGCATCGGGCTCTCTGCTCAGCAGGGAGCCTGCTTCTCCGTCTCTCTCTGCCTGCCTCTTTGCCTGCTTGTGATCTCTGTCTGTCAAATAAATAAATAAAATTTAAAAATAAAAACAACAAAAAAATGGAAAGAGCACTGGGCATTCTATGCAACTGATGAGTCACTAAATTCTACCTCTGAAATTAATAATATATGTCGATTAAATTGTATTTAAATTAAAAATGAAAAAAGAAACAAAACAAAAAACCCCAGCACTTTATTCTCTCACAGTTGTGGAGGCTAGAAGTCTGGAGTTGAGGTATGGACAGGGCTACACTCCCTTCAAAGGCTCTGTGGGAGAATCTTTCTTTGCTTCTTCTTCCCTTTAGTGGCTCCTGGCAATCTGTTGCATTCCTTGGCTAGCAGCTGTGTTACTTCAATCTCTGTCTCAGTCTTCACATGGTCTTCTCTCGTCGTCTGTTTGTGTCCTTTCTTCTTCTTTTGTGGACACCTGTCATTGGATTTAGAGCCCACCCTAATGAGTGATGTCCTCATCTTAACTAATTATATCTGCAAAGACTCTAGTTCCAAAGGTCACATCCTGATGTTCAGAGTGGACAAGAGTTTTGAGGGGGACACTTATTCAGTCTGAAAGACCCTAGAGGACCCGCACCCAAGGACACACTCACAGACCACTGGATGCAATAAGCAAGAGGATTTTATTCGGGCATGCTCGGACTCCCAGGGACACTTGACCCTGGGGTCCTTCAAGTCCACTTCAGGGGCTGAACCATATCGCATTACCCCCTGCAGTTTGTGAGAGTTCCAGTTGCTCCCAGTTCCCATCAGTACTTCTTATTGTCAAATTTTGTGGGTTTTTTTTTTTTTTTTAAGCCATTCTATTAGGTGTGTGGTGGTGTCTGATTGTAGTTTGAATATGCATTTCTGTAATGACTGGTAATGATGCACATCTTCTCATGTACTTATTTGCCACCTGTATATCTTCTTTGGTAAAGTGTCTGTTCAAATCTTTCCCCCATTTTTTTTCTTTTTGGTTTTTTTTTTTTTTTAATTGAATTTTGAAAGTTCTTTTCTACATTCTAGATATAAATCCTGTGTCAGGTAGGTGATTGGCACATATTTTCTCCCAGACTGTGGCTTATCTTTTCATTCTCTTAACCAGTTTTTCAGAGAACAGAATTTAAAAATTTTGTTGAAGTCCAGCTTACTCATTTTTTCTTTAATGGCTCATGCTTTAGATGTTGTATCTAAGAACTTGGCCCAATCCAAGGTCACAAAGATTTTTCTCTTGATGTGGTTTTGAAACGGCAAAGGTTGAACTGGGTCAAATAGCAAGTTGGTTTGAGAGAAAATGCTTGGGTTCATTTCATGTTATAAAGATGTTAATTCAGTTGAATTATTGGATGGTCCAGCGTTCAGTGTGTTCAGGACCTCATCATCACCTCTCAGCTCTTCCTTCCTCAGAACACAGAGGCTTCCATCACAGACAGAGTCTGTCTTCACAGTTAGAAACTCCAGCCTTGGGGCATCTGGGTGGCTCAGTGGGTTAAGCATCTGGCTTTGGCTCGGGTTATGATCCCAGGGTCCTGGGATGCAGTCCCATGTCAGTCTCCCTGCTCCCTGGGGAGTCTGCTTCTCCCTCTGCGCCTCCTTGTGCTTGTTCTCTTAATCTCTCTGTCTAAAATAAATAAATAAATAAATACTCCAGACATAGCAACTTCAGGAGAAAGAGGAGTTTCTCTTGCCCAATAGTCACTTCAAAAGTTCCAGAATTTTTGGGGCACCTGGGTGGCTCATTCGGTTAAGTGTCTGCCTTCAGTTCAGGTCATGATCCCAGGTCCGGGGATTGAATCCCATATGTGGGTCCCTGCTGAGCAGGGAGCCTGCTTCTCCCTCTCCTTTGGCTGCTCCCCCTGCTTGTACTCTTTCTCTTTTTCTCTCTTAAATAAATAAATAAGATCTTAAAAAAAAAAAGTTACAGGACTTTTCTCTCATTGAACAGCCTTGGCGAACATGCATTATCTCTGAACTGATCACTTTAGCCTGGAGATGGAATATGATTGTTGGCCAGGCCTGGGTCATGTCCCCACCCCTCAAGGTAGACATGGAAGGAGTCAGTCTCCTGAAACAAGTGAATTGAGAGTGCGTAAGTGGATTTCTAGGAGAGAAATTGGCAGATGTCAATAGAAAAAAGGGGAGCCAAAGATTGTCAGGTAAAAGCAACTAATTTTTTTTTAATATTTTATTTATTTATTTGACAGAGATCACAGGTAGGCAGAGAGGCAGGCAGAGAGAAAGGGGAAAGCAGGCTCCCTGCTGAGCAGAGAACCCAATGCGGGGCTCGATCCCAGGACCCTGAGATCATGACCTGAGCCAAAGGCAGAGGCTTTAACCCTCTGAGCCACCCAGGTGCCCAAAAAGCAACTAATTTTTACTGCAAGTGGGAAAGTGCTCTTTGTAACTTGCTATGATTTAAATTGTTTCCCCTCCTCAAATTTGTATTTTTGAAGCTCTAACCTCTAATGGTGTTTTGAGCAGGGGCCTTTCGGAGATAATCGGGTTTAGATGAGATCATGATCCCATAATGAAAGACATCCAAGATACAGCTCTCTCTGTCTCTTTGCCCTCTGGGCTGTGCGAGGACACAGTGAGAAGGTGGCCATCTACAAACTAGAGTCATTAGCTCTCACCAGGACCTGGCCATGCTGCCACCCTAGCTCAGACTTTTGGCTTCCAAAATTGTGAGAAAATACATCTTTTGTCATGTGGGCCACCGTGGCTAAGATATTTTGTTATGATGGCACTATCTGACTAATTCTCAACCTCTTTCTCAGTTTCCAACAACTGCTGGAATCAAAGCAAAAACGGCCCTTTCTCCATTGCTTCCCTTGTGCTGGGGCTGTGCTGTGTTTTGCAGGACTCCAGGTTTCCTAGCCATTCTCTGTAGCAGATCAATTACTCTTGTCCTTATTTTACATAAGAAAGCTAAGGCCAGGGCCTCCAATAATGTGCTTAAGGTCACTGGCTCTTGGGTGGTGGATCCTGGATCCCAAGCCAGGTCCATGTGACTTCAGGGTCCGCCCTAATATCCACTGCGATGTCCTGTTCTCTCCTTAGCTAAATCAAACCCTGCTTTGAATTGGTGCTGGATCTGGGCCCAGTGGGGTTTCCTGCCCCTTACCCAGTAGCAGCAGACCTCAATTTTGTGTCCAAACTGAGTCCTGGGCACAGGTGTTTCTCTTGCCCTGTAAGGGGGCGGACAACTGCCACCTTGTCCTCATACCGGGCTCAGAGTGTGAACAGTCTTCCCCAGGTACTCCACCGCATCCCCAGACCTCGGCAGCGACTGCAGGACTATAGCAGAGAGAAAGGCTCTCTTAGGTCTACTGCCTGAGTATAGTCTTTATTTTGGATACCAAGTGGAAGCCGATGGAAATGAGATGGTGAGCAGCGCGGCATTTCTCTCGTGTCTGGAGTGCTCAGGGATTTTCAGCTGTCGTGCTACCTTCACTCGGCCTTTAAGAAATTTTCTTCTTACCCAGTTCTGTGGTAATGACCTATTCTTCCCATTCTTTGCCACAAGAAAAATAGTTGTCACATCTCGTGTCTCTCCTCAGAATGGCTGATCATCTTTTAGAATTCAGTTCCCTGGTTCTTTGCAGCTCAGTTCTCTAATGGGCTCAACAAAGTGAGAGTTTGCAGATTATCCATATTTTCTCTTGTTGCTAGTGTGGGAGTAGCATTCCCTTGAGGCTTTCTACATCCTAGGTGGACGTAGAATTTCCCAGTTCGAAGCTTCGAAAAATAGTTTTCAAAGTCATTGTTAGAAAAATACCAGTCTGTGGAAAAGACGCTTGTGTCAGATAAGCTTGGAGATTTGGCATATCTTATTCTCTTTTGGATATTTACATGGAACATTAACACCTTAAAGACTCTGAGAAGTCTTGTAGAATAGAGAAATAAATTTAACTTTAACAGTGTATCTTTAGAATTTGTGTAGGGGCTCCTGGATGACTCGGTTGGGGAGCATCTGACTCTTGACTGGAAGTGGTGAGTTCGAGCTCCATGTTGGGTGTAGAGATTACTTTAAAAAGTTTACTTTTTTAAAGTAAAGAAGTAAAGTAAAAAAAGATTACTTAAAAAAATTACTTAAAAAAGACCATGGAACCCCTCTTGTGTAGCACCCATTATTTCCCTTAGAACTACTATTCTGTGAATTCTTTTCGGAAAATAGAGGCCTAGATATTGATGCTTTATTCTCTGGGGAACCTGGAAACCAAACAGAAAGCAGAGATCCCTCAAGAAAGTATCAGAATCCCTGTGGATATTGCAAGAAGGAAACCATCCTACAGATTGGTTTGGCGTGCTGGGTGGTGCTGACGCCCTTGGCAATGGCCCCAGTCAGTAGTTAGTGTGTAATCTTGTATGCTATGACTTCAGAGAGAACACCTGAATGAATGAGATACAAGATTAAATACAAGGTCAAAATAGTGTCTGGAACTCTGTAGATCATTCCACGGGCTCTCAGCTCTGACCTGCCCCACCTCTTTCTCTGAAATCAATCATAAATCTCTTCCTGGGTGCTCTGTTTATAAAACTTGCTCCGATGTCTAGTAGTCACTATCCTTGAAGTGTTTGGGGCCCACCCCAAATATGGAGCTGCTGTTGTATAGTAAGGCTGGATGTGAACCTATTCTGTGGCTCCTCATGTAAGTAGGAAATGAATCTTCAGCCTCAACTTTAAATTCTTTAGCTTCTAGGCCCTGTCCTGTGAATTTGGGAGTGGACCTTTTGTCCCTGCCCTCCATCCCTCAGCTACAAGTAGCCTGGACATCTGACATTTCTACCTCCTTGTATCTCTTTTGTTTCTCATCTTTTTTTTTTTTTTTTTTTTTTTTAAATATTTTATTTATTTATTTGACAGAGAGAAATCACGAGTAGATGGAGAGGCAGGCAGAGAGAGAGAGAGAGGGAAGCAGGCTCTCTGCTCAGCAGAGAGCCCGATGCGGGACTCGATCCCAGGACCTGAGATCATGACCTGAGCCGAAGGCAGCGGCTTACACCACTGAGCCACCCAGGCGCCCTCGTTTCTCATCTTGAGACACCTCCTCCCCATATTCTCTTCCTCCACCACCATCTTCACGTGGGCCTGCCAATTGGTAATTGCTGCCAGATTTGGGATTTGAACCCACAGAGTCTGACATCAAAACCTACTTCCATAAAAATTACATGAGCTTCCTTTCCAGTTCCAAATTGTATCACTTTTCGTTTAGATAACATTTACTCTATATTACTCTATGTAGTGAAATATCTTCTATTACAGAGAAACAAAACAACGTTATTATTTTTTTAAATAATTTTTATTTTATTTTATTTTATTTATTTGACAGAAACTAGGCAGAGAGGCAGACAGAGAGAGAGGAGGAAGCAGGCTCCCTGCGGAGCAGAGAGCCCGATGCGGGGCTCGATCCCAGGACCCTGGGATCACAACCTGAGCCAAAGGCAGAGGCTTTAACCCACTGAGCCACCCAGGCGCCCCAAAACAACATTATTTTTAAAAAAGTTCTCATCTCATAATGAGGGACGTTTTCATCTTCTTGTTTTGGTGGTGGCAAAAATTTGGTTCTATTTGAAAAATAATTATTTTTAGTCTAAGGTCCTTAGTCCTTTTTATTCCTTAGCTACTTTGGCTAAACTGTGGCCATGAATAACGATTAAGGAAGCTAACAGCCTTTTTCCAGAAGGATACTGCCCTCATTGTCCTGGAAATATCAACTATAAATCAAGAAGGATATCATGACTTAATTGTTCATTACATAAAAATTATATGATCCCTATTTCTTCCATGTCCTCTCTCTCTCTCAGTCTAAAAAGGTATTTAAGTAAGCAATCAGGGATATTAACTCTTCACAGCCGCGGCAAGTGTGGGGCAAATAACCCCGCAATAACACGCCGGCAGCCTCGGAGATGGCTGGCTGTGAATAAGCACACAGCACTTAGTCTGGCCCTTCTTCTGTGTTTGCTGATACATTTGCAATTTCATGCACGGTTTTAAATGGGAGGCATTAATCTGAAATGGGCACTGAAGCATCAATAAAGCCTACATTTTACCCCTTTTAATGAAAATGCTAGATATAGATTTAATGCAAAACTAAACATTCGGCTCACTATGTTCTACTCCAGTAAATTAACCAGTGTTTGTCATCTTTTTAAAGAAACCTGGGAGTTTAATGCCTCATTTCACATGGTTTTGTTAGGGACAGATAGAAAGCTGATAAACAGTCCATTTGTTCTGTTACAGTAGCTCCTTGCCACGCCACTGGAGTTAAGCCTCAGTGCTCATTTCCTTTACAGACTCTGCTGTGAGTTGAAGTGGTCTGCTTTTGAATATTGACTGAAATGGTGTCTTGGCGAGAATGCTTTCTCAGAGGAACGCAGACTGGATTTTGATGGACAGTGGCCCCAGAGCAGTGGGTTCTGAAATGACTCAGTGCACCCAGAAGGGAACACCAGAAGGGTGCTGTTCTAGATTTTCATCTGCATTATGCCCACAACAATCACTACAGCCCTGAAAGGTCCATGTGACTACCTACACTTGGCCTGATAAGGAACCCAGGGCTCAGAGATGAAGCGGTAGTTTAAGGATGACATCTGGATTTGAGCCCACTCACTATACCATACTGCCTGGAAGATAGGTACTGCACTCCCTCATCTTTACCAGTAGCGTGTTATTCGTCAATTAAAATTACTTCTGCCGCCTCCTCCAGGAAGTCATTGCTGATTGCTTGCTTGTTGACTATTCTTTTTATGTGTTATTATCACACTTTATCAGTACCTCCAGTGTTGCCCTTAGGGACTGTCTGCCTTTTATTATATTAATTGAATACATGTTTGACTCTGTAAGAGGAAGGGCTATCTCTTAAATCTCCTTTATAAACACTATAGCACCTTCCCTACTAAAAGCACTCACTAAATGTTCACTGAAATTTTTATAAGGTAGATGGGTCTCAATATCTCAAATCCTGTTTCCAGAATTATGAGGGACATGATGGACATGATGGTCAAGGAGGTAGGTCCCAGAGTAAGACCTTTTTTAAGGTTTTAATCCCAGCCGTAGGACCTTAGGCAAGTTACAGAGCTTCTCTGAGTTTCAGATTCCTTACTATATAAAGTAGGGATAATAATAGTACCTACGTCAAAAGGTTGTTGCAAAAGTTCCATAAGATAAGGCATGTATAATACTTGGAACAGTGCCTGGCACGTAGAAAATGCTCAACGAATAGTGCCTATTATTTTCCTGAAAACTGGAGATTTTACAGGGTAGTCAAGAAACTATGTGGCACTTGATTTGTCTATAATTTAAAAATATATTAGTGGGCTGCCTGGGTGGCTCAGTTGTTAAGCATAGGCCTTTGGCTCAGGTCACAATCCCAGGATTCTGAGATCGAGTCCTGCATCCGGCTCCTAGCTCACAGGGAGCCTGCTTCTCCCTCTGTCCCTTCCCCCACTTGTGTGTGTGCCCTCACACTCTCTCACAAGTAAATAAATAAAATATATATTTTTTAAAGGATTTTATTTATTTATTTGACTGACAGAGATCACAAGTAGTAGGCAGAGAGGCAGAAAGAGAGAGAGAAGGAAGCAGGCTCCCCATGGAGCAGAGAGCCCGATGTGGGGCTTGATCCTAGGACCCTGGGATCATGACCTGAGTTGAAGGCAGAGGCTTTAACCCACTGAACCACCCAGGTGCCCCAAAATAAATAAAATCTTAAAAAAAAAAAAAAAAATAAGTACAGGTAATATGTGTAATGCTTCCTGAGAATGAGTTCCAAATAGTTCTGTATGCACTGACACAGGTGTCATATTTTCCAAACCTATCTAATCAGTATGTACCAGAAAGACAGAGAGAGATGTTCATGTAGTGTAGAAAGCTAATTTGGTAAACCCGAGGTCCATTCTGTTTTGGAGAGCTAACTAACTAACCTACTTGCCTATTTGACACTATTTGATTCAGGGTAAGCCTCTCAACATCTCTGAGCCTGAATCTTCTCATAGATAAATACAGCTCAAAATACAGTACTTCCCTTCTGTTTTCCCCTCCGGGCTTCAGTTTCCCAGCTATCATGACCAGGCGGACTCTCAGGCCCTCCTCTGGCTAATCTGCCTCCCCCGAGATGCTGTGAAGTCAATTCAGTCTTACTGCCCAAGCTGTTGGGGACTTTCTGACCCTAGGCTCTGCGGGACGCCACCTGACTAGAATCACTGATGGCCACACATGGAACACATGGAAGAGTGTCTCTCTTCTGGCAGGAGGACAGCTGCCTGACAGGGGTCTGAGTGACTCCTCAGAAAGAGGGGCGAGCAGCCAGCTGTGGCTGTGCCTTCTCCTGTCTCCTGGCCAGCTGGTCACTACTGGGATGTAAGGACTCTCCCTCTGGGCCTCAGGCAAGTGGCAGGTGGGCCCAGAAGTCGGAATTTTCTTAAGCAACCAGGCATTGCACAGGACCCTA
Source organism: Mustela nigripes (assembly GCF_022355385.1). Lineage (NCBI taxonomy): Eukaryota > Metazoa > Chordata > Mammalia > Carnivora > Mustelidae > Mustela > Mustela nigripes. The sequence continues at coordinate 158,048,261 of NC_081560.1, forward strand.
GCCCCAACACAGCACCCTTGCTCTCATGGAAGTACAGAAGCAGTCCACTTGGAAGGCACGAGAAGGGTAGGAGGTCTCAAAGTTTAGACTCTTTGGCTCCAGTCGCCCAGAAAAGTCAACAGCCTTCAACAGAGGTTCCCAAGCCCAGCGCGTACTAGCAGCACAGGAGAAGTTGTTTTAAGACAGATTCGTGGGCTGTAGACTAGAACACTCTGATTCCGTAAGTGCACACTGGCCCTGAGCATCTTATTTTTCATAAACTTCCTAGGGGCTCTTTGTGCATAGCTAGGTTTGGGGGATCCTGTTGGTTCAGGTCACGGGGATATAGAGGACACTAGAGAAGTCTCGTTGGCAAAGGACATTAGCTCCATGCATGCCCAGTGGGGTCAGCAGTACGTGGCATTCCAGAGCTTTCTAGGTCTGTCCATGGGTGCATCTTAACATCTCAAAGTCTTGGTTTTCTCCTCACTGTGGCGGGGTGGGGGGGATCATGGCGATGGCCCCCATGTATTCATGTGAAGATTCAATAGACAGTGCCCACAGAGCAGCTGGCAGAGGGCTCTGCACACAGTGAGTGTTGAATATGTGCTAGTTATTCTCATCATCACTGTTGTCGTTATGACTTTAAAGAAGCACGATGGCTCTCTGATCTGTGTGCCAGGAGCTAGCGGTATTCCAAACAGTCTTCCTGAGAGGAGGCCAGTAGTAAATCCTAATTTGACTTAAAAAAAAGGAAGTAAATAGGGACACCTGGATGGCTCTGTGGGTTGAGCATCTGCCTTCGGCTCAAGTCATGATCCTGGGGTCCTGGGATCGAGCCCCGCTCGCTGGGCTCTCTGCTTGGAGGGGTTGTCTTCTCCTTCTCCCTCTACCTGCCGCTCCCCCCTGTTTGTGTTCTCTCTCTCTGTGTCAAATAAATAAATAAAATCTTAAAAAGGAAAAAGGAAATAAAAGAAAAAAAGAGAGTAGCTAGATTTAGGAGAAGGCTTGGGGATTCAGAAGAGGCAGAGGGAGGTGCAGGCAGAGAGCTGGAGAATTGTGGGTTGCCGGTGGCATGGGGAGCACTGGCGGGGGGGTTGGTTCTCTGCAGACCCCAGACCTCTGGTGAGTCACTGGACCACTCCAGCCTTCTTTACATCCCACCCCATTTGTAGAGTGGGATGGCCTTGGGTGATATCTAAGGTCTCATTACAAGATTTGCCCCAGACCCACCCTGAGGAAACATACTTCCAATACTCTTTACAATGATGGCTCATGGACTAAGGTTAAAAAAGTGTTCATATTTATTCAGTCTGGGTGATGAATAAAGAAATGACTAGTAGGGCGCCTGGGTGGCTCAGTGGGTTAAGCCGCTGCCTTCGGCTCAGGTCATGATCTCAGGGTCCTGGGATCGAGTCCCGCATCGGGCTCTCTGCTCAGCAGGGAGTCTGCTTCCCTTCCTCTCTCTCTGCCTGCCTCTCCGTCTACTTGTGATTTCTCTCTGTCAAATAAATAAATAAAATCTTTAAAAAAAAAAAAAAAAAAAAAAAAAAAAAAAGAAATGACTAGTAGAATATTCCTTCGAGTTCCTATATTTTGGGAATATTTGATACCAGCAACAACAAACTAAGCTACCATTTACAAAGGCCAGCTGATTGGTTCATGTTAATCCCAGCTGGCATGACCCTGGTCAAAATAGGGAAGCAGGCAAAATGGCCTTCAGTGGCCCTCCGGCTGTGTGACCGCACCCTTCTTCCTTTGGAGAGCTATACTCCTCCCTCTCAAGTTCGTCCGCTATCCAGGGCCTCCGTTCTGCAAGGACTTGACTCATTTTTCCAGGGTTCCTGGTCTCATCTTGTGACTAGTTCGACCTGAGGTATAAACAGCTGATGGCAGCTTAATTTCAATTCCTGCTTCTGCTTATAAACGAAATGGCATGTGCATCAGACCTGCGGATGTGAGTGGGAAAGCTGGTGAGCATGTTTTATTGGAAGATGAAGGTTGTACACTACCCCTCAAACTCCACCATGTGCAAAGCTCCTCCCTTGTTGCAGGGAAAAGATCGGTTTTGTGTCCGTGTTCTCGTGTTCTGTTCCTGCACAAAGCAATTCAGAATGATACCAGAACAGCTCCTCACCTCAGGCATCTGGGTGTGTGCCTGTGTGTTTTGCTGTCAGTTGCCTTTATGTAAATAAAACAGCAGTTTATTGGAAGATTTTTCCCTTTTTAACTAGTCACTATTGTGTTGTATAACCTTAGACAAAGAGAACTTGTGCTAAATTGCTTTTTAGGTGTATTACCCAAACAAATACAAATTCAAAGTGAGACTTTCTTTTGTTTCTTTTCTCTCCTATAAATATCTAATCTGACACTCAGTCTTTCTCTTCTTCCTTCAGTCCTCCTGATGAGTCCTTTGATTTCCTGGTCTTAATTCTATACCAAGCGTAAAATATTTCTTGTTCAGCCGTAGTGTTTCCTAAACTCAGTCATTCCCAGACCAGTCTCCTACTTTTGGCCATATCCATGTATCATCCTTTCTATCACTTAGCCAGTCTTCTTTATATCAGGTCGCTTATAAAATCATCATCAGAGAGAACTTTTTAAAAGTTTTTTAGCTTTTACTTATTTTTTTATATTTTATTTAAATTCAGTTAGTTAACATATAGTATATTAGTTTCAGAGGTAGAGTTTAATGGGATCCATCAATTGCACCCAGTGCTCATTCCATCAGGTGCCTTCCTTAATGCCCATCACCCAGTCACCCCATCCCCTCACCCACAGAGAGAGCTTTAAATTATTACCGTAAGTAGAAAACCAGTATTACTTGACCTAAATGGAAGGTAACTATAAAAATAAATACGATGGAAAACAAAACAATGTTCTTAAATTTTAGCTGAATTTCCTATTAAGCATCTCAGTCTAAGACTTGTATTTTCTTTGTTTTGTCTCCCCCCCCCCAAGATTTATTTATTTGAGAGAGAGAGAGAGAGCAAGTAAGCAGGCATGGGGGAGGAGCAGAAGGAGAGGGAGAGTCTCCCAAGCACACTCCAGCTACTCACAGAGCCAAATGTGGGGCTCGATCTCACAACCCTGAGATCACGACCTGAGCAGAAACCAAGAATCAGTTGCTCAACTGAGTGAGCCACCCAGGCACCACCCTCCTTTTTTTCCCCTAAAGGAAGTAGCAACTTAAAAACACATTAGTACCAAAATCACATTTTTCCCCCTTTGATTTAAATCCACACAACCAATCTTGAACTGAAAAGCTAGAGACCTAAAAGTCTCTTGAAGTGATTTATTGTTATTTAATGCCCAGTAGTTGTATCCACAGTTTGGAGCTCTGGACCTTGCAGATGGTTGTCTAATCCAGACTGTCTGATTCTACCTTGGCTTTACCTTGAATGCCCAAGGCATCTCTTCCCAGGTTAGCTTTGGCCGTCTTACATTCTCTCCCGGGGCTTTTACAAGTCTCTGGGCCTTTGTGGTTTGCCTTCCCCACCACTCATTCAAGTCTGCTCACAGGCAAAGTTTGCCCAGGGAGCAGTCTCCTAACCCCACCCGCCTCCAGATCCTTTCAAGGAAGGCTGACACTGCAGTCTTTCAGAAGCTCCATTTCCTCATCTGCAAATCAAGGAAGTATAATAATACTGGCTGCAAGGATTAAATGATACAATGGAGAGAGAATACTTTGTACAACAGCTATAATAAGAGCTCAATGAGCAGTAGCAATTGTCGTTAGGCATTAAGACATTGGGCCTGACCCCAGCAGCAGCTCCTTTGAAACACTCAGCTCTTAAGCCACCCTCTTAGCCTTGGCTGCCCACGTTCGGTGGCTCTTGCCAATGCCAATAAGCGATTGTTTTACTTAAATTCCTGGTCAGTGATGGTTGATTGTTTGGAATGCCATTTGTGTTTGAACGGTGCGTCTCAGATCTGAATTAGCTACCGAAGTGAAGTGGTTTGGAAGAAGAGTGTGATTGGAGGGCATGTCCTAGTGTTCCCACCCGAGAGGTTCATAGCTTCCTGAGGAGACCTTTGTTTTTCTCCCTTAGTGGATATGAGCAGAGGGGCAGATTCTGAAAAGGGACCCACGGCCTTTAGCCCTGAAGGGGCTTTGGGGAGGCCAGGTCTCCAGTGTATTGGGTATACGTTCATTGTAAGTTCACGTTCTTTTTTTTCTTTTTTTAAGATTTTATTTATTTATTTGACAGACAGAGATCACAAGTAGGCAGAGAGGCAGGCAGAGAGAGAGGAGGAAGCAGGCTCCCTGCTGAGCAGAGAGCTGGATGCAGGGCTCGATCCCAGGATTCTATCCCAGGACTCTGGGATCATGACCTGAGCCAAAGGCAGAGGCCTTAACCCGCTGAGCTACCCAGGTGCCCCAAGTTCACTTTCTTTGTGTGAGACTTACTAGACTAAGGCAAAGAAACTGGGCTCCTGAAAGCCAGATTCATCCTCTCTGCCTCTCCACCAAGCAGAGAGTTGTACAGTAAAGGGAGGTAAACATTCTTTTAAACTAATTTATCAATTTAACACCGCGCAGTGGTGTTGGGTTACTGGGGTCAACAGCTAGCAGTCACATTCCTCAGTTGTTGGATTGTGGAAACACATTAACAAACCTAGTAAAACTCCTTCTGATTAATCATGTTGATAAGTTTTTTTTTTTTTGTCATGTGTTACAAGCTCTTCTAATTTAATCTGCTTGGACAGCAGCCCATGCTGTCTTGACTTATCTAAAGAGGCATTGATGAGAAGGCTACCTGGCCTGGAAATTTATTGGGATATCATGTAATCATTAACACATGTGGATGCTGCTTCCCTGCATGCTGATTCCTTTCTTCAAATGAAGGAAGTGTTTGTAGCATGAAGGCAGGAATTAAGGGAAGATGAGCGCCAGAAGCAGCTGAACCTGAAAAGAGTGTCTTATTGTCAGGGTAAAAGTATTTGAAAATACTACTAATAAATAACTTCAATGAATACCCATCTTTTCAAGGCAAAGGAAGGTAAGTATGCATTTCTGTCAGAAAAGTGGAAATCTAGATCCAGGCTTCTCAGCCTTGGCCCTACTGAGGTTTTGAATTGAGGACTTATTTCTTGTGGGGAGCTATCCCTATATTATAGGGTGTTTAGCCTCTATCTAGAAGATGCCAGGCACTGTCCCCTGAACCCTCTATGGCAACCAAAAAGATCTTCAGACATTAACCAGTGTCCCCTGGGGGACAAAATTGCCCAACTGAGAATGACTGTTCCAGATGTATAGTTCTGAAATCTCAAATAACCTATTATGACTCTCTACTGACCCGATTCCATCATATTTCTACTGACCTGATTTCATCATATTACTGAAGACAAAATGAAACATTTAGTTCTAGCAGGCCCTTTCTCACCTGGACTGCTCCTTCCCTGATCTCTTTACATAGAGACCTTCAGTCTACACTGTCTTCTTCTCCTGCTCTTCCCTCTACACAGAACACTGTACTAAATAGCTTGTCAATTCCAGTTTGCTAAAGGGAATTCTTTCTCCCTTGGGTTTGTGACACCTCAGAGGCAGTTTAGACAAAATCCCTCTAACTATTCAGAGAGAAAATGAATATTCTTTAATTTAAAATAAATGTCTAAATAATAGCAAGTTAAATAGGTTGAGAGGCAGCAAGAAGTGGCAGAATTGCTGAAATTTAAAATAGCTCACTTCTATGGGCTGACAAACTGAATAGACAGTTCTCCAAAGAAGACATACAGATGGCTGGCAGACACATGAAAAGATGCTCAGTATCACTCATCATCAGGGAAATGCAAATCAAAACCACAATGAGGTATCACCTCACACCTGTCAGAATGGCTAGTATCAAAAAGACAAGAAATAATAAGTACTGGCAAGGTTGTGGAGAAAAGAGAACCCTGTGTACTGTCGGTGGGAATGTAACTTGGTGCATATTGTGGAAACCAGCATGGAGGTTCCTCAAAAAAATAAAAATAGAAATATCATATGATCCAGGAAGTCCATTACTGGGCATTTACTAAAAAAAAAACAAAAACCCAAAAACACTAATTTGAAAAGGTAGAAGCACCCCTATATTTATGCAGCATTATTTACAATAGCCAAGATACTGAAGCAGCCCGTGTCCATCTGTGGATGAATATGGGTAAAGAAGACATGGTGTATATACAATTGGATATTACTCAGCCATAAAAAATGACATCTTGCCATTTGTGACAACATGGATGGACCTAGAGGGTAATGAGTGAATAAGTGAAATCAAGCAGAGAAAAACAAATATATGATTTCATTTATATGTGAAACCTAAAAAACAAATGAACAAGCAAAACAAAAAACAGACTCTTAAATACAGAGAACAAAGTGGTGGTTGCCAGAGGGTAGGGGGATGGGTGAAATAGGTGAAAGGTGTAAGAGGTACGACCTTCCAGTTAGAAAATACCTAAGTCGTGGAGATGAAAAGTAAAACAAGGAATATAGGTAAGAAAAAAAAAAAAAAAGAAGCCCACATTCATTAAGCGCTTGCTTGACACCACATCCATTATCTTAATTAATTCAGATGTTACCCACATTTTACAGATGAGGAAATAGAAGTTTAGTGAAGTGATTTGTTCACATCCCCGGAGCTGAACCGGCAGCGTGTGGATTTGAGCCCAGGCCATCTGACCGTGGGGTGGGCACTCAGCCCTTATGCCTCCAGCTGTAGTCCTGAAGCGGGACAAGATCACTGGATAGGGCTGGGGACCAAGGGGAGAGAGGTGACTTTTCAGGAGTTGTAAGAACAATTCGGCTGAATTCTCGAGGCCCCAGCTTTCAGTGTCTGGGCGTATGCAAATCTTTAAGCGAATGTGGTCCCGTTTCCTTGTTTCCATCTGTCTTAGTGAAACTGCCTCTGCTTAGCGGTGTGGAGTATTGCTTTCCTAGTTTAGAAAGTTCATTTGTAAAGGCAGCTGAAGTGAAGAATATGGTTCAAGAGGGTGCCCCAGCTTGCAGGTGGTAGGGGAATAGGGTGGGGGTGGGGAACGTAGGGCTGGGGAATCGAAAAATAAGTGGAACCTTTGATCCTTGAAGAAGGTGGGAGGGAAAAAAACATGGACCCAGATGGGTCCGAAGCCTTGGCGATATCTATCCCTGGACCTGTCCTAAAAACCCTGTTTTTGTTCATTTTGTATTTCTAATACAAAAGCACAAGGAGATAGGTGTGTTTTCCAATTTCTTGGTGGCAAAATTGTATGCAGACATTGGAGAAGATTTCCACATGCCCTTCTGTACTACCAAAGTAAACATGTTTACTGGAGAAGAATTAAAAATAAGAAAGAAAAAGTAACAATATAACTGACAATCCCACTGCAGAGCAAAACCAACTATTTATATATTGTGAACCATACTCTTGCAGGTCACAAAATCTTCAAGAGAATTGTAATCAAATGATTGGTTGAACAAGATCAGAAGGGGGGGCGGAAAGAAGAGGCCATGGTGAGGCGAGAATTAGCCAGATCAACCCTTGTATTAGCCGCTGTCTGACCGCGTTAATAAGCTCCTACTTTTACAGGAAGCAGCATGTCCGTTCCCAAAGACAGGGCACCATGAGGCCCCTCCTTGACCACTGACCATAGGTATCATCTCTGCCTTGCTCTGAATGCCCTCCCCCGAACCTGGAGCAAGGCCTCTCAAGGGCTTTCTTTTCTTTTCTTTCTCTCTGTGTCTGTCTCTTTTTAAAATTTTATTTATTTGACAGAGAGACTGTGAGAGAGGGAACACAAGCACGGGGAGTGGGAGAGGGAGAAGCAGGCACCCCACTGAGCAGGGATCCCGATGGTGCAGGGCTGGAACCCAGGACCCTGCAATCATGACCTGAGCTGAAGGGAAACGCTTAAAAACTGAGCCACCCAGGCACCCCTTAAGGGCTTTTGAAAACCCTGCAACCCCACGCCCCTCAGAAGCATCCCAGAGCCAGTCAGCCGTGCCCTGTGTGCCTGAACATGCTCTCCTGGTGCTCTGTCCTGGATAGCACTCCATGAACCACAGCCTTATAGGGCTCTCAAAACTTCTGCGTTCTCTCTGGAAGCCACCCCACCTGGGCCTTCTGAAAGGCTGCATCCCTGGAAAACATGAGGAAATCTGAAGTCAAGCAATTATTGAGAAAGCTTTTGTTGGGGCTGAAGTCTATTGTCAGACTATCTTCTCCTTTACTGTTGTGTAACCCATTGTTGTGTATTTTCGTCATGTGTGATTTTTTAAAAAAGATTTTATTTGTTTATTTGAGAGAGAGAAAGTGCAAGCAGGGGGAGGGGCTGAAGGAGAAGGAGAAGCAGACTCCCTGCTGAGTGCGGAACCTGACTCTACTCCATCCCAGGACCCTGATCATTACTTGAGCCAAAGGCAGACACAAGGCTGACTGAGCCACCCAGGTGTCACTCATCATGTGTGACTTAGATATTTATTCCTTTGAGGGTAGTGGATGTTTTTCCTCTTAAATTGATAGTTTGATATGTTTATTTTTGTTACAGAGAGAGAGAGAGAATTTGTGTGCACATGGTGGGGGGGGGGGTAATGTGTGGGAGTAGTGGGGAAGAGGAAGAAGGAGAATCTTAAGTAGTCTCAGTGCTCAGCAGAGAGCCGGTCTGGCTCTCGATATTATGACCTTGAGATCATGACCTGAGCCGAAATCAAGAGTCCAGTATTTAATGGACTGAGCCACCCAGGCACCCCTTGATTTGTTTTTAAGAGAAAACCATCAATGCTGGCGTGGGGGGTGGGCAGAGCCTGGATGGCCCAGTGGGTTAAGTGTCTGCTTTCTGCTGGGGTCATGATCTCAGGGTCTTGGGACCTAGCCAAGCCCCATGTGGAGCTCCCAGCTCGGGGAGTCTGTGTCTCCCTCTCTCTCTGCCTTTCCCACCACCCCACACCCTGTTCATGCTCTCTCTCTTTCTCTCAAACAAATAAAAATTTAAAAAAAAAAAGAATAAAAAACGATTAATAGTACAAAAGAGCATATATAGTGAAGATGGTTTTCCTTAAACCTCTCTTATCTAATCTCCCAGTTCCGTTCCCCAGAGGCAGCCACTGCTACTGAGTGACTAGACAGCTATCTGTCAGTCACTTTTGAGCCTTCCCAATACACAGGGGACCAAGACCCAGAGCTCCTGCAGGGTCTCCAAAGCCCTGCCCAGCTGCCCAGTCTTCCTTTGAGCCACAGTTTTCCTTGCCTTGCGTTCAAGTCACACAGGCCTTCCTTCAGGCCTGACCTCGGGACCTTTGCCCATCCGTGGTGTGTCCTTCACCCGAGAGCTCTCTCGCCTTCCCTGGTCCAGCTTAGCTCCTCAGGTCCTTGTTTCATACAGCTTCTTCAGAGGGGCCTTTCTGACTTCTCTCAATGAAGTCTGTCTCTTTGACCACATTTCCTGTGGAGCATCTTCTCAACTTGTGGTTATAGGTTTATTTGAGTGACTCTGTTTAATGTCTGTCTTCAACTAACCTGGACGTTCTCTGAGGGCAGGGACTTCAGCATCCCACACAGATGGCATGGGGTGTCCAGCACTGATTTACCGAGGGAAGAAGGTAGTCTTGACTGAATATTTGGTTAATGGGAGACAATTGTTTTTTGTGTGTATTTTCTGATTTTTAACTTAAAAAAATTTATGGAAAATCCTCAATGTACATAAAAGTAGGACCAATGCATCAAACCCCAACATACATTATCTTGATTCACCAGTGATCAAGATTTTGCCACATTTGTATAGTTTTACCCTCTTTTACTTTACTTCTTTTCCTAGCCTTCTGAAGATGTGAATGTGAATGATAGCTGCCTTTTACTGAGTGTTTACTCTGTGCTAATAACTGTGTTAAGTGTTTCTAATGGGTAGTATTATTTATTCCTCTCAACAACCCTGCTAAACGTGTATTATTATCCCCATCTTAGAGATGAGGAAACGGAGACAGTTTAAGTGTCACTCTGTGCAGTGGATGGAAAAGCTAGGATTAGAATCCAGGTCTCTGACTCCAAAGTCCAGATTCTCAACCACCAGAGTGCTTGCTGCAGACCATATCAAGAACACATCTCTCTGACTTGTCCTCCTTCTTCATGCCTACAGACTTGAAAAATGTTTGAAGCCTTTTTATTGTGCCTAAGCTGTAAGGGAAATGTTCTCCTGTCTGTGAAAAGAGCAAGGCAATTGGCTTTATTATTCTCCTATAAAAACACTAACTCAGCCACTAAATGTTTATTGAGCCCTTTTTCTATTCACCAAGCACTGGGTTGAGAGCTGGGAAAACAACAGCGAGAAAAAAAATAAATACTGTCCTTGCTCTAGTGGAGCAGAGTCAAGTTCCAGATCCTCCAACATTAATTCGGATAGTTTGTGATTGAATCCATCCTATGTAAATATGCCCTTGGTTTTTCAGCTGAGGCTGTGGGTTTAGACTGGGAGAAATGAGATGAAACAGCTGATACAGAGGGTTCACAAGAGTTGACTCCACTATTCACAGGTCTCCTCTGTGGGAGGAGACCTCATCAACTTTTTTCTTCCCCTCTGCTTCATGACTACCTGAAGCAGTACTGCTTTCATTTCTGATTGGGCAGAAAAAGGATAAAGATCTGTAATTCAAAATTACTGTGATGGCTAACCAGGGCTGTTCTGTACTGTTATGCAGTTAGTGTACTGCACAAAGACACCTGGTTGAGGAGGCCAGTTGGAGCTGCATCCAGCCTGAGCCCCACTTGCCGCACTGAGACTCTGGCCCAAGGCTGGACATCCCTGAGGAAGGGGTGCCCTCTTCTTCCCCCAGGTTTCCCACTGCAGAGCCACAGAGGCATCACATAGCCTGACGTGGCCCTCTTGGTAGAGCTAGGAAAAGAATGGAAAGGGAGAGAGTTAAAACTGCCCTGTCACATTGAAGTTTTGTGAAATTTACCATTTGTGTTCTTCATGTCTCCCATTGACTCAGGAGAAGTCCCACTGGAGGGACTTCAGGTGTTTGTTTTTTTAAGATTTTATTTATTTATTTGAGAGAGAGAGAGTGTGAAAGAGAGAGTGAGCACGAGAAGTGGGAAGGTCAGAAGGAGAAGCAGACTCCCTGCTGAGCAGGGAGCCTGATATGGTACTCGATCCTGGGACTCCAGGATCATGACCTGAGCCAAAGGCAGTTGCTTAACCAACTGAGCCACCCAGGTGTCCCAGGTGTTTGTTTTTTAATAGACATTTCTTTTCTTTTCTTTTTAAAAAAAGAATATTTATTTATTTTGGAGAGAGGGAAAGAGAAAGCATGAGTTGGGGGGGAAGGGCAGGAGGGGAAGGGGAGAGAGATGATTTCAAGTAGTCTCTGCGCTGAGCACAGAGCTGGAGGTGGGGCTCAATCTCATGATTCTGAGATTACGGCTGTGATCATGGCCATCTTAGAGCAGTTTTAGGTTCACAGCAAAATAGAGTTGAAGGTACAGAGATTTCCTGTATGTATACCCTTTGCCCCCACATTATCGACATCCCCCACCAGAGTGGTCCATTTGTTACAACTGATGAGCTTACATTGACATGTGATTATCACCCAAAGGCCTTAAGGTTTTGATGGCTGTAAGAATGCAAGTATTGGTTCAACATAGGAAAAATGCATCACGGTTAAAAACGTAACATTTAAAGGGTATATATTATGGCTTAGGAAACTCCCTGCCAGGGCTGTCTGACTGGCTTAGTCAGTAGAACATGTGACTCTTGATCTCAGGGTTGTGGAGCCCCACATTGGGGGTAGAGATTACTTTAAAAAAAAAAAAAAAAAAAAAAAGAAAGTAAAGAAAAGAAACTTCCTGCCATGTAACTGGAAATAACGGGAAGAATTAGTAATAGTTTTCAATTATTGGTTCCTTTCTTAGACTTAATTTCTAGAGTTGAGTAGATCATCTCATCATAATGATGAAGATAGTAGGGACACCTGGGTGGCTCAGTTGGTTAAGCATCTGCCTTCTGCTCAAGTTGTGATCTCAGGGTCCTGGGATCAAGTCCTATGCCCGGCTCTCTGCTCAGCGGGGAGTCTGCTTCTCCCTCTCTCTCCTCTGCCCTCCCACTCCCCCGTTCATGCTTTCTTTTTATGCCTCTCAAATAAATAAATAAAATCTTTAAAATAAGATGAAGAAAATAATAATTACCAAGCCATCTATGAATTTTGTAAAAGAAGTTATTTATTTGACACACACACACACACACACACACACACACACAGCGAGCCAGAGAGCTCAAGTGGGGGAAATAGAAGAGGGAGAGGGAGAAGCAGGCTCCCCACTGAGCAGGGTGCCTGACTTGGGGTTTCTAGGACCCTGGGATCATGACCCGAGCCGAAGGCAGATAGACGCTTGGGTGACTCAGCCCCCCAGACATATCAAAGCTGTTTATGAATTAACCCAAAGACTTTCCATTAAAAAATTGGGATTTAATTGAAATGTAATATTGTGTAAGTTTAAGATATACATGTCAATTTGATATATTTATATATTGCAATGTAGTTGGCATTGTAGTGTCAGCTAAAACCTCTGTGACATCATATAATTATTATTTCTTTTCTTATGGTAAGAATAATTAAGATCTAGTCTCTTAGCAAGTGTGATGTTTATGCTACAGTATTGTTCTCTATAATCATTATATTGTGTGTTAGAACTCTAGGACTTGTTTATTTACTAGGTGCTAGCTTGTATTCTTCAACAACATCTCTCCTATTTCCTCATTCCTCAGGGCCTGGTGACAGCCATTCTATTCTCTGTTTTTAGGAGTTTGGCTTGTTTGGATTCCACATATAAATGATGCCATACAGTATTTCTGATTTATCTCACTTAGCGTAATATAGTCAAGTTCTGTCCGTATAGTCACAAATGGCAGGATTTCCTTCTTTCTCATGGCTGAGTAATATTCCATCACGTATATGTATACCACTTTTTCTTTATCCATTTATCCTTTGACAGATATTTGGGCTTTTTCCGTATCTTGACTATTGGAATAACACTACATATAACTCTTCAACACTGTTTTTGTTTCCTTTTGATATATTTCCAGAAGTGGAATTGCTGGACCATACGGTAGTTCTATTTTTAATTTTCCGAGGATACTCCATATCGTTTCCATGGTGGCTGCACCAATTTACAATCCCACCAACAGTGCACGAGTGTTCTTTTCTCCTCATCCTTGCCAATACTTGTTATCTCTTGTCTTCTTCATGATAGTCGTTCTATTAGGTGTGAAGTAATATCTCATCGTGGTTTTGATTTACATTTCCCTGAATATTAGTGATATTGGGCATTTTTTCAAGTACCTGTTGGGCATTTGGATGTCTTCTTTGGGAAAAAAGTCTGTTTAATTCCTCTGCCCACTTTTTAATTCATTGTCTCTTTATTATTGAGTTACATATGTTCTTTATATATTTTGGATATTAATCCCTTATTTGTTTTTATTATTGTGTATAATAGTATCAATAACTTTAATTTAGTGAACACAAACACATGCAGGGCCTTGTACTAAGAATGTTACACTTATTGCTTTATTTAATTCTCTTCATGGTCTTTCAAGAGGGTGTTCTTATCTCAGTTTTGTACACAGGGACCCAGACGTTTGAATTACTCAAGGTCCTAGAACAAAGAAGTGGCTAAAAATGGGGCTTGAACCTGGTCTATTTGACTCCCAAACCTGCACATCTCACCACCATCTTATGCTCCTCTTGTTTTAGGAGAAGAGATCTATTCAGTTAGCTTTCAGGTCCCTATCCTGATCAGAGTACCCACACACAGATTTCAGACTTCCATGAAATATTTCCAGTCTCCTCCAATTTAGGTCTTTCTCAGCTTTCCTTCCTTAAATATCTGCTGCCCTCGTAATGTATAACTGATGGCCAGCAATCCTTCTTGGGGATTTCAGCCAACAGACCATTCTCTTTTTAGCATAACCCCGGCTCACACTTAAGTCACAAACCCCAAACCAATCCCAGCCTTTTGTCTGTGTCAACCACAGCCAAAGCTCTGACCTAAGAATATACAAAATCTTGTAGGATTTTTCTCTTTGACATTATCTTCACCGATGTCCATGAGGGAGGTGAGTAGTTTGAAAGGACTAAGATGAGAGAGTTGTGTGTAATTCTGTTTGGAGGGGATAAAAGAGGCTAGAGTTGAAAAGGATGAAGAATGTAATAGTGGGTGGGGCAGGAGCTAGTGTCACTGAGAGATGGTTTTCATGGTCCTGAGATCACAAGTATGATCAGGAGTTGATGGTAATTATTTTTTGCTTTGGGTTCAAGGGAGATGAGTTAGATAATTGGTTTGCCATTCTTGAGTGGCATGGCATTTTGTTTCGCCTTTTCCTCTATGCTGTGGGCAAGGAGCCCATAGCTTTTATAAGACAAACTCACCAGTAATAACGACTCCCCTTCGTTTTGCTCTTACCCTTTATTGTTTCGGGCACATTGCAGACCTGTCCTTTAATCCTCACAAACACCCTGTCAGTACCTGCGTTTTACAGAAGACAAGAGGGAGGCCCAGGAAGGGTAAATAACTTGCTCAAGGAAACAGAGCTAGTAAGGGGCAGAGCCTGGATTCAAAACCAGGCAGCCTGCCTCTAGGCTGGGCTCTTAACCTCTATTCCCTGTACTCCTGAATTCCTGTGGTGGGGGCGCAGGGAGTAAGGATGCCTAGGCAATCCATTTTGCATGTAGAGCTTATTAGGCTGCAAATGCTTGGAATGCTTCTTGCCACCTTTTTGTTTCCAAGACTAGGGGTTTTCCCCAAACACGGTTGGCCTCTGTCCCACCTTCACTTCTCCCCTGGGGAGATGGAGTGTTACCTGAATGGGAGGGGACTGGAGCCTGCATGGCTATCTTCCGTCTCCCAGTCCTTCTTTGGGTTGCATTCTGCCTGTAGAGACCATATTCTTTGATCTGCTCCTTCAGGGGCAGGTCTCCTCTGTGGGGTGAGGATGGGGAGGCCCTGGGTTGTATTTAAGGCTGCCTAACAGGTTCAGTGCCACCTTGTCTCTTGCGTCACATAAACCCAGTCTCCACAGCAGCTTAATAGAGGGAATACCTTGAACCTTACTGATTATCCTTTGTCTTATTTCTCAGTTGATTTACAACTCAGATGGAGAAGAGAGCTACTATGTATCCTTATTACACCTTCCCCCAGGAACTACTGAGGCAAATAAAGAAATATGGATAAATAATAAGATAAATAAATAAGATATTGGGGCGCCTGGGTGGCTCAGTGGGTTAAAGCCTCTGCCTTCGGCTCAGGTCATGATCCCAGGGTCCTGGGATCGAGCCCCGCATCGGGCTCTCTACTAAGCGGGAAGCCTGCTTCCTCCTCTCTCTCTGCCTTCTGTGATTTCTGTCTGTCAAATAAATAAATAAAATCTTAAAAAAAAATAAGATATCATATGAATTAAAGACTCTTGATATAGGATCCAATAAATCCACCCCCTTCCCAGGCAATCATTTATCAAGTAGGCTAAAGGAGGGAACAGAGCAGGTGTATTTTGCTTACAACGTCTCATTTAACTCCTTTAACAATCACATGAGGTGAGATTTATTATCTCAGTGTTATTTATAAGGAATTTATATCTTTTTCAGTCAGAAAATACTGGCTATGACCTACAAGCCAGGCTTTGTTCCAGGAGGCTCAGAGAGGTAATGAGAATTGTTCAAGATTGTATAGCTGGTCAGTGAAAGAACTAAGATTTGAACCCAGGTCTGACCAATGACACAGGTTAGGTATTCCTTGGAGAGAAGAGAAGGTGGGAACAAATAAAAAAGTGATGAACATGTATCGAGGCCCGATTTTATACCGGCATGTAACTTCATGCCGCTCAGTGCTCATGGAGCAGTACCTCATTAAATCCTTTCATCACCCTTATAAAGTCGATATGGTTTTCCTCACTAAACACACAAACAGCCTGAGGTTTAATGATGTTAAATAATTTTCCAAAGGCTACACAGTAAAATGGCAGAGCTCTATTTGTAATCCACATTCTTCTTATTCTGGACCTTGAGGTCCTGAGAGGTTTTTCTGGAGCTTACAAAGGAAATTGAGAGATAGCTTCTGACACAACATTGGAGCATCTTGAAATCATTAATTA
The DNA here is from genome assembly GCF_022355385.1 of Mustela nigripes. NCBI lineage: Eukaryota > Metazoa > Chordata > Mammalia > Carnivora > Mustelidae > Mustela > Mustela nigripes. Next base: position 158,064,332 of record NC_081560.1, read on the forward strand.
ACAAGTGTCAGTCAGACTGGCGGATGTGCATTGAAGGCGATGAAGGAAGGCAGAGGAAGAGGTATGGGAAGAATGGGGGGGAGAGTAGAGTGGTCAGCATTGGGTGGGTTCACCCAAGCTTGCTGATACTGCTTGATGCTGATGAAGAAAAGTATCATGGCAACTTTGAGAATCAGGGAGAATTTCTGAATGGCATGTCTTTGTATGTGATAAATAGTTTGTAAGAAAGAAACAAAATAAAAGCAACAACAACAAAACCCCAGTTTCTCTGAAAGTGAGGAACTACCCTGACATAGAGACTGCCTCTTTTTATGTTGTAAGGATTTTGTCTGGATGAGATTCCGAAGACCCTAGATTTTGCCATGGCTTTCTGTTAACTAATTGGTGACAATGGAGAATCATTTAATTTTTCTAGGTCTTAATATTCTTATCTTTAAAAAGGAAAGAATATGTGCCTTCCAAAATTCCATCTAGTGATAGTATTCTTTACCCTTCCCAGCAGGGCAGGGAAGAATACCAATTCTTCCCAGAATTTCTGGCACATGGGTGATGGTCAATGTTAGTTGAATTGAACTAATTAAAGGCAGTGATACCAACTGAAAAACAGATTCTACCACAGAGTAAGCAAGCATGTCCTGTTTGCTGTATTCTTGTTGCCTATGTTCCATATTTCACCTGTTCTTGCTCTGAGTTATCAAACTTGTCATTTCCTCATTGATGAAACCTCTCCCCACAGTTCACTCTGCTTCCCTCATTCTATCTAGAATGGGCTCAATCACCCAATAGATCCCTTGCATTCTTAATTCTTCTTACATAGCCTTCTGATTTCTTAGTTTTTAACTACAGCTGAATTGGCTACATGCTTAGTCTATATTTTTAATGTAATGGTTGTGTGTCGGAGTCCCATTTCCCCCCTCTGGACCTGAACAAATACCTGAATGAAAGGTAGAATGAAACTGCATGAGTAAAGGAGTGACCTCTAGGGTAGCAGGCTTGAATTGCAGGCTTAAGCTTTGATAGTGACAACTTCCTCAGAGTTAATTTTTTAATTAAGAATATATAGGGAGGGTGCCTGGGTGGCTCAGTGGGTTAAGCTGCTGCCTTCAGCTCAGGTCATGATCTCAGGGTCCTGGGATCGAGTCCCACTTCGGGCTCTTTGCTCAGCAGGGAGCCTGCTTCCCTCTCTCTCTCTCTGCCTACTTGTGATCTCTCTCTGTCAAATAAATAAATTAAAAAAAAAAAAAAAAGAATATATAGGGATAAGGCATGCCTGGATGGCTCAGTGGGTCTAGCATCCAGCCCTTGATTTGAGCTCGGGCATGATCTCAGGGGCATGAGATTGAGCCCCATGTTGGGCTCTGCACTGAATGTGGAATCTGCTTAAGAGTCTCTCTCTCTGCCTCTGTTTTTGGTTTCCCCATCCCCTGCTCCTGCATGCACATGTGCACTCTCTCTGTCACTCTCTCTCAAAAAATACCAAAAACCAAAAAACAGTGATAAAAATATCTTTTCAAGGAGGGAAGATTATGCCATATGTTCAGTTTAAGCAGATAAATTTAGTATTATATAGATAAAACCACCATGTATTTGATAGAATTTTCCACTTTTCATCTGTATAACTTAGCTCCATACATGCATAGCCTGAACTTCTTTGCTCAAAATTCCAACTTGAAAAAGATCACTTTCATTTAGGCTTCTTAGATTGAGTCAGAACTTTGAAATGCAGTTATTCTGGTTGTTTGTGACAGTAGTGTGGCAGACACTCTTGGGTGGCCTCCCTATATCCAGTATCCCTTTATTTCTCACTACCAGGCTTCCAGTTGTGTTGAGGAAAAGTATGTCTCTTTAAGAACACATACCTTTGAAGCTAGAGTGGCCACAACCCTAGTCTCGCCAGAGAGATACAGGTAAAAGTTTCCTATGTGGGACTTCCAGGAAAACCATTTTTTGTTTTTCTGATAAAAAGAGATGAGTCCGGTTGGCACATGCATTTTGCCTGTTACCCTTCCTTTTCTTTCTGTTTGGAGTATGAATGCCTTATTGTAGGGGTGACAGCCCAGCTTTTAATTCTGAGGAAGAAAGTCAGGCATTAAGAGTGTCAGAGAAAGAAGTTAGAAGGAGCCTGAGAATTTTTTTTTAATATTTTATTTATTTATTTATTTGACAGAGATCACAAGTAGGCAGAGAGGCAGGCAGAGAGAGGAGAGGAAGCAGGCTCCCTGCTGAGCAGAGAGCCCGATGTGGGGCTCGATCCTAGGACCCCAAGACCATGACCTGAGCTGAAGGCTGACGCCCAACTCACTGAGCCACCCAGGCACCCGGAACCTGAGAATTTGTTGACTTCCTGTAAATGAGGGACCAGATCTGGTCTGGGGAGGTTTCTCTGAAGAGCTGAGGTCTGAGCTAAGACTAGAAGGACAAAAAGGAGTTGATTAGGCAAAATTGGTAGAGGGCATGAGAAGGAACAACATGTGTAAAGACCTCAAGACTGTAGAGAGCAGGACAGTTTTGAGGAACTGAAAATAGCATGCTATGACTGAAATATTGAGGACAAAATTAGGCTAGAGAGGTAAATGGGCCAGATGATGGAGGGCCCTGTGGTCAGTTTATATTAAGGACTTGGGTATTTGTCTTAACAACAATGGAAAGTCATTGAAGATCTTAAGCCTTTAACGATGACCTGGCCAGATTTAAGTTTTAAAACCCAAAGGCCATTACATCCATATAACCTAGAATGGTTTGGAGATTTGAGGCTAGAGTTGATGTGGGGAGGCTGGCTAGAATACCAGGCAGAAGATGGTAGAAGATAGGAGCTGATGATAGGTTGGATTCAGGGGATGGCAGTGGAGATGGAGGAAAGTTGTGGGATTTGAATACTACTTAGTAAAATCAGTAAGACTTGGTGATGGAGGGGCACCTGGGTGGCTCAGTGGGTTAAAGCCTCTGCCTTCTGCTCAGGTCATGATCTCAGGGTCCTGGGATTGAACCCCACATCAGACTCTCTGCTCAGTGGGGAACCTGCTTCCCCCCTCTCTCTGCCAGCCTTTCTGCCTGCTTATAATCTTTGCCTGTCAAATAAATAAATAAAATCTTTAAAAAAAAGAAGACTTGGTGATGGATTAGACACAGTGGTTGACAGGTAGGAGGGTTCGAGGAGGACCCCTAGATTCTCCCTTGTATAGTTGGATGGCTGGTTGGGGGCTGGGTGGCATCTACTGAGAAAGGAAACATGGAGGAGTCCTGAGTTGGGGGGACACTATAATGAGTTTCCACTGAACATCTTGACAGTGAAGAGCCTTGAGACACCTATGTGAGTATATCACATAGCAAGTGTTTGTAGAGGTCAGAGGTCAGAGCTAGAGGTATCATTGTGTGGATGATGGATGGAGTTAATATCATGGATCATTTAAGGAGAGAAGAGAGTGAAAAGAGAAGGAGGTTTAGGACCAAGTTAATATAAAGATGAATAACCTTGTTCTCGTCTTCAAGAAGCTTATAAGAAATTTGGTAGAAGTGATGAGCTACATATATATGTATGTAATTACAGTATAGACAGAAGAGGACTTATATCCTACCAATGCCATTAATGATGCATCCAGAAGAGAGTAATAGTATACCAACTAAGGGGATCAGAGACTGTTTCATGGAGAAGCATTTGAGAACATTTCTGTTGAATAGCTAGAATAAAGTGAGGTGGATGAGGGCAGGAATAGGCTTCCAGGTTGAGACGTGACAAAAGGTTTGAATGCTGAAAAGCAAGGAACATTGGGGAAACTTCAAGGGTTTTTGTTTATCTAAAGATGGGGGGGGGTATAAGTAAGGGAGTCATAAGAAAGTGAATTGGAACCAAAGCGAGGAGAGCTGTAAATGCCAGGCTGAGATACTTTACCTGTACAAGTGGGAACCTAGGTAAGATTTGTGTGTATGTGGAGGAGAAAGTGATATAATGAAGCAATGATTGAAGAAGACTCCTTTGGTTTCCCATGTGAAGTACATTGGAAAGTATCAAAACTAGAGCCAGGGAGAGAAGTAGGAGGCTGCGGAGAAGTATCTCTGAGATTGTTTAAATGCCACAACTTAGTCCACTCAGCTAGTTAGCACAAGTAAAAAGGAAATGAGTTTTTTAAAAAAATGAATACTTTACAGAATGCAGTCCTGGAAGTCCAGTTGGCTCATAGGAGATGGATGGTCATCAGGCTCTCTTTATGTCTCTCACTTCCTGTAGACACATAGTCTCTTGCCTTTGCTTTTCTTAGCACTATGTGTCCTGTAGACACATAGTCTCTTGCCTTTGCTTATTCTTTGCAGACCAGTTTTCTCTGTGAGGCTCTTGGCTTCTGCTCTCCCTTTACCAAGATTTGCATTGGGTTTGGGTTGCCATGGCATTTTTTCTGACCTGAATTCACCAGATCTTATAGCCCCAGAGCCCACCATCATTTGCCACCGTCTCTACAATGATCATGGCATGAAGACTCGCTCTACGTTTGGGTGACAAAGCAGACTCCAAATTGAAATCCTAGCCACAACCAATAAAGTAATATAACAAATCTCCTTTGTATTGATGGAACACCATAGCATTTGCACAGATTTGTTGGCATGATTTGACTCACGTTGTTTCTACATTTGTGCAACAATAGGTTGTTACCTGCTCCCAGAATGAGAGAAGGAACCATGTTTGTCTTATCTACCAGTGTATCTATTGCTATGTAATGAATTACCCCCAAACTTCCTGGCTTAAAGCAACAATAGATATTTATTATCTCACACTCTCTGTGGGTCAGAAATTTGGAAGAAGCTTGACCAGATGGCAAAGTTGGAATCAAAATGTTGCTGGGGTTGCAGTCATCTGAAGGCTTGACTGAAGCAGGATGATCCCCTTCCAAGATGGCTCCCTCATTTCGTTGTTGGTGGAAGGGCTCTGTTTCTCACCACATGGACCTCTACATAGAGCTACTCGAGCATCCTCATGACATGGCAGCTGGTTTTCTCCAGAGTGAGTGATCCAAGAGAGATCAAGGAGGAAACCACATTGCCTTTTATGACTTAGTTTAAGAGGTCATAGTGTCACTTTTGCCACACTTTGTTTGTTAAAAGCAAGTCACTAAGTCTGACCCACACTCAAGGGAAGAGGATTAGCGCTATCATTTGAAAAAATAATTGTAAAAGAATTTGCAGACATATTTAAAAATCATTACAACCTCTATAACTTCAGCCCCTGGTCCAGTATCTGACACATTGTGGGTGCTTAGTAAAGTTCTGTGAAAAGAATGATTATTCTCTCCTCCAGACTTGGATTCACTAGCATTGAGAAACGGACCCCAACCGTCTCCACCAAGGAATGGACATTTGAGGCTTCACTCAGGTTTAATGTCTTCTGCAATGTTGTGCCATCAACAAGTGTTTGGGCCATTTTGAGAAGTTGCCTGGCCGTTCACACAACATACGAACTGCTAGGATTCCTTTAAGTTTTGTTGCAAAACTGGAAAAAGAGATATGGAGTCTCAGAGGTACGTGAAAGTTTAGTTTTGCTAGTGAATTAGAATTATAAATGAGTATTTATGATGCAGATCTCTAGTATAAGTGGTGTTGTTATTGGAGGTGCAGCTACTTTATATTTCTCTGAAGATGTGGGGTCACCCATGTGTGTAAGACCAAGTAGATCAGAGCAGGTGCAGTGGGAATCCAACCTCCGTACAAACCATGGTGGAAGGAGAGCAGAACAAGCTTCTCTAAAAGTTGGTTTGTTTTTTTTTTTTAAATAAAGATTTAAATTTATTTACTTGAGAGAGAGAGAAAGAGAACACTCATGTGTGCACCCATGGAGGGGGGAGGGTCAGAGGGAGAGAGAGAGAGAGAGAGAGACCGAAGCAGACTCCCTCATGAGCAGGAAGCTTGACGTGGGGCTGGATCCCACAACCCCGAGATCATGACCTGAGCCAAAATCAAGAGTCAGATGCTTAACCTCCTGAGCCGCCCAGGCGCCCCCTAAGAGTTTTTTAAGTCCCTCGCATTCCAAGAGGAAGGAAGGGGAGTGGTAGGTGTGGCTGCAATGGATGTGTGTCTCTCAGCTCTCCCTTCAAGGAACCTGAGTCTCAGCTTGGAGGAGCGTGCATTACCGCATCCACCATGGGCTTGGAGTGGCGGCTGTGCTCTTCCTGGGCAGCCCCAGCCTGCGACAGAGCACAGTGAGGGCAGGGCTAGCGTTCTAACGTGGGACTCCTCGAATGAGCAGTCTTTGTGCTCCACAGCCCCACTTTGAGACCAAAGCCCTGGCTGAGATTTTGTCAGATCTGTGATCTGAGGCTCTCCGCGCCCAGCCCCCTCCTTTATCTTTCACAGCTGCCTCCCTCTCTCAGCCTCCTGCACTCCCAACTCCACCTCAGCATCATGAAGGAGCTGAGCGGACACAGGGGTGGCGTGGAGGGCGTGTGGTTCTAATAACCACAGGGCTTGCTTAAGTAAAGGACAGGAGGATATGTAGCCGTCAACCGCTCTGGGGGCAGCTAGGGCTGGGCTTGAGTTTGGCCTGTGTTATCTGCTAGCTTTGTGACATTGGGCACATGACTTAAACTCCTCATGTCTCAGTTTCCACATTGAGAAGATGGAGATGATAATATAAATCCACCTCTCAGATTTGCTGGGAGAATTAAAAAGTGCTAAGCATCTTGCATGGTTGAAATAGGCAAAATTCTTTGTTGTAAGCAACAGAAGCTATCAGGTAGAGCAAAACAAAAAGAATGAACCAAAAAAATGATGGGCAGCTCCCAGAATCCCTAGAGAGGCTAGAGAAGTAGCTCAGAAAACAGAAACAAGGGCAGCAACCAGGGCCATAGCTGAAATCAGTGTGATGAGGACACTGCTGCTGCCGCCCTCTATCACTGGATGCCTCAGTGGGCCTCATTGCCTCTGTCACTCTCATTCCCAGAGGTGCACCCCAGACCCTGACCCTGGCCTTGTTGTCACTCTTGATGGAAATGTGTTGTGGCTGTCCCTGACCACACTTACCCGGCCATCAGAATGGGCTCCTCAAGATCTTTCTCCTTCCCCCCATCCCCTTCTACTTCTTTCACTTTCCTCCCCCCTCCTCCTCCTTCTTTTTTCTCCTTCTCTTTCTCTGTCTGTCTCCTTATCATCTCTCTATCTCCATAATACCCATCTCTCCTTTTCCCTTTCCTGTCCCCCCACTTCTCTGTATCTCCTCGCTCTTCTCCATCTTCATCTCCATATCTCATGTCTGTGTCCATCTATCTTCGTGTTTCATCTCCATCTCTCATCTCCATTTCCATCTCTAGCTCCACTTGTCATCTCCATCTCTCATCTCTGTCTCCATCTCCATCTTCCATGTCTCATCTCTGTCTCTATCTCCCTTTGTATCATCTCTAACTCTGTTTCTTCTTCAACCTCTCCCTCTCCACTGGCTCACTGCCCCTGTCAGGTAGCTGTACCAAGTCTTCCTCATTAAAGAAATATGTGAGCCAATGATCTCTCTTTAACTTGCTTTCTACCCTTTACTTTCCTTCTCTAAACTTCTGAAAAGCCTATTTTTCTTCTCACATCTTATTTACTCCACTATGGTCTAGCCTCCATCTCTTTCACTCCCATGGCAATACTCTTCTCAAGGTCAATGATGACCTCTCTGTTGCTTTGTCAGGGGTCACCTTCTCTGTCTTCCTGCTTCACTTGTTGGAAACATCTGATTTTGTTGGTCATGACCTCCTTTGGAAATTCTTTCCTGTTCTTGGCTTGGTGTTACATGCTTTTCTGGGTTTCTTCCTTTCTTGGACCCAACCATCTAAATGTCATTTGTACAATTTTCATTCTGTTTATCTTTTGTATGTATCTCTGGGGCTGTCATAAGAACGTACTACATGGGGCGCCTGGGTGGCTCAGTGGGTTAAGCCGCTGCCTTCGGCTCAGGTCATGATCTCAGGGTCCTGGGATCGAGTCCCACATCGGGCTCTCTGCTCAGCAGGGAGCCTGCTTCCCTCCCTCTCTCTCTCTCTGCCTGCCTCTCCATCTACTTGTGATTTCTCTCTGTCAAATAAATAAATAAAATCTTTAAAAAAAAAAAAAAAAAGAACGTACTACATAATTGTTTGAACAACAGTTCATTGTCTCACAGTTATGGGGGCTTAAAGTCAGAGATCAAGGTGCTAGGAAGGTTGGTTTCTTGGTTTGTAAAAACATCACCCTGATGTCTGCCTTATTGTCTGTGGTGTTCTCCTTGTGAACATGCCCCTGTGTCTAAGTTTCCCCTTTTTATAAGGATACCAGTTATATTGGATTAGCCTCCCCACCCCTAGAGACCTCATTGTAACTTAATGACCTCTGTGATGACCCTAATTCTAAATAACATCACATTCGAAGGTACTAGGGGTTAAATTCCAACATATGGCTCTGAGGAAGGAGACACAATTCAACCCATAACACTTCTAAGCATTGTATTCCCTTGGTCTTGTTTTCAGCTCTCCCTGAGGAGCTTCATCCAAACCCATAGCTTTAACTTCCACACTGCTCCTACAGTGAGGACAGATACTGTAACTTAATCTTCTCCCACTGAATTCTGGAGAGATGGATCAGTGACTCAGGGACTATGTTTGGCGATTCATAGGATTCTAAATTTATAATGTCCCGGGGCACCTGGCTGGCTCAGTCGTTTAAGCATCTGCCTTCAGCTCAGGTCATGAACCCAGGGTCCTGAGATCGAGCCCCATCAGGCTCCCTGCTCAGTGAAGGAAGCCTGCTTCTCCCTCTGTGCTTCCTGCCCCTGCTCGTGCTCTCACTCTCAAATAAATAAGTGAAATCTTAAAAAAAAAAAAAATTAGGGGCACCTGGATGGCTCAGTTGGTTAAGTGTCTACCTTTGGCTCAAGTCATGATCTCAGGGTCCTGGGACGGAGCCGTGCATGGGGCTCCCTGCTCAGTGGGGAGTCTCCTTCTGCCGCTCCCCTCTGCTCCTGCTCCCTCTCTCACTCTGCTCTCTGTATTTCAAATGAATAAGTATTTAAAAAATAAATTTATAATGTCTCAAATTGAATTTATCTTTTCCTTAAAGTTTCACATTCTTCTGAGTGTCCTGACTCAGAGATGGGCTCCATCATCCACCTGGCTCCTCCCGCCCACCTTGGAAATGATCCTGAAGGCTTTGCTCTAGCTTACCAGCTCCTGCCTGCTTTCAGTCACGAGGTCCTGTCGATTCTGCTTTCTCTATAGCTATTACATGGCTCGCTCCCCCCCACACCCTCCAGTGCTATCGTTACCTTGGTTTAGTTTGTGTCTCTCTGAACTTGAATGATTATGCCAAATACTGACAACAGGCATTTATAAAGTGCTTACCGTGTGCCAGACCCTCACATAAGATGCCTTCTAGTCCTGCTCTTCTTTAGCCTGTCCTGATTTCAGAAAGACCTCTACAAACACACATGTAGCAGGTATAATAAATGTTTAGTCCCCTAAATTCAGCTGGTGAAGAGAAGTGTAACTTTTTTCTAAAATTCAATTTAATCATTATTTGAAACTTCCATTCTGTCTGATGGCAGAAAACATAATCTCAGGTAATTCTGAGTAAATAATTCTTGCACTGTGCCTTTTTAATTTATTGTTTCTTAATATGATAATTCTTTTTTTTTAAGATTTTACTTATTTATTTGACAGAGAGAGAAGGAACACAAACAGGGGCAGCGGGAGAGGGAGAAGCAGGCTTCCCACTGAGCAGGGAGTCCTATGCGGGGCTCGATCCCAGGACCCTGGGATCATGACCTGAGCTGAAGGCAGCTACTTAATGGCTGAGCCACCCCAGGCGCCCCTTAATATTATAATTCTTACTACTAATACTACTAATATTGAGACTATCATCATTTTTATTGGCATTATAGTATTCCAATATATGAATATACTGTTTCTTATTTATGGACCTTTAGATCATTTGTGGTCTTTTGCTGTTATAAAATTTGCATGAATGTGTCCATATCACTGTTGGGTAAAATCCTTAAAATGGAAACCCTGAATTGACATGTATGTACATTACAAATATTAATAGCTATTGCTAAATTGCCCTCCGAAGAGCTTGTACCAATTTATAGTCTCACAAATAGCATATGCAAATGCTGTTTCCCATCATCACCATTAATAATAGTTATTACGAAATTTTTAAGTACTTGCCTTGTTTTGTCTTAGGTATATTTCTTTAATTATAAGTGAGGGTAAGAGGCGCCTGGGTGTCTCAGTCAGTTAAGTGTCTGCCTTCAGCTCAGGTTATGATCCCAGGGTGCTGGTATCCAGCCCCGTATCAGGCTCCCTGCTCAGTGGGGAGCCTGCTTCTCCCTCTGCCTGCTGCTCCCCCTTTGTGTGCTGTCTATCTCTGTGACCAATAAATACATAAAATCTTTAAAAAAATAAGTGAGGGTATTTCTTCATTAAATGCTGTTCTTAAACCTTTATTTCCCCAACAAATTTAATATGAGTATCTTTTCATTTAAATAAATATTCAGGACTCCAGATGTACTTTTACAAGTTTGATTTCTAGTTACAAATATATAAGTCAACACTAGACAGAATCTTTCTTGAAATAAGAATAAGGTGTTTGTGACTAAGAACTCCTAGGTGGATTCTAAGCCTTAGAATAAACAATAAGCCAAGAGGCTAAGCTGGGAGCTCCCCAAAGACATATAATGTGAACCAAATTCAAGTTATATATGTTATGTTGATTTTCTAATAGAAAATCAGGAAAACAGATGAATTTAAGTCAACAATATATTTTTAATACAACATATTCAAAATAGTGTTATTTCAATATATAATTGATATAAAATTAACGAAACATTTGCCTTCTCTTTTTGTTTTAAGTCTTCTAAATCTAGTGTGTATTTTACTCTTACCACACATCTCAATCTGACTAGCCACATTTCAAATGCTGAGTAGACACGTGTGGCTGGTGGCTACTGTGTCAGCACAGAGGAGTTGTTGTTAAGAAACTTCTCAGTGCGTAGAAGCTACAGCTAACACCTGAATAGCTTAAACTTGAGCATGACAGCTTGCCTAGTGTTTGAGGCCAAGCTCAATGCCTTTTAGAGAGGAGGTAGTCAAAGTTTATTTTTCTAATTGAGTTATTTTTATTTTTTCAATTGAATGTTCGTACTTGTTTTATGTAGATATGGTCAAAATACCTCATTGTAGCAATGAATCATTTTGTTAGTCATGAAACAAAAAACAATTCATACATTTTACTTTGTTTCTCAGAAATGAGAGATGTTTTAAGAATGTGTTTTCATAAGATTTGCCAAAATTTTTCATCACACAATAGGTTTTTTTTTCCCCTCTTCCTTTTGGACAGTTATTGAACTGATGAAGCTTTTAAGATAGGTAGGAACAGATGTGTTGACTCAATTTGGGAGGCAAAAACATTTTTACTTGAAGAGCAGCCCTCAGGGAAAGGGCAGTCTCCTAGGGGTGTTTAAATTCCAGTTGTAGGAAGTCCTGAGTCTTGAGCAGAAGTTGTGATTAAATTAAGAGCCAGCAGAGCTTGGGCAAATTCTGAGAGGCAAATACCACAATCCAGTATTAGGACCAGACTCACTAACTTGACATTTCTTAAGAGGATTTACATTTAAATTAGTTGCCCAGAATTTGCCCCTTCGATTGGTGCTTTAAGCAAATGTTAATCCCATTGACTTCTCTTTAATTTTAATGCTCCAAAATCTGCACAGTTATGTAGGTGCTTTATAATATGATGTAAGATGGGGCACCGGGGTTGCTCAGTTGGTTAAGCATCTGCCGTTGGCTCACCTCATGATCTTAGGGTCCTGGGATCGAGCCCCGTATTGAGCCCCACATCGAGCCCCACGTCAAGCTCCACGTTGAACCCTGCATTCAGGCTCCTTGCTCAGCTGGGGGTCTGCTTCTCACTCATCCTCTGCCCCTCTTCCCTGCTTGTGTTCTCTCTCTCAAATAAATAAAATATTTAAAAAAAAAAGTTTAAAAAATATACTATGATGTGAAAAAGAAATTTTTTTTTTTTTTTCAATTTTTTGGGAGGGAGGCAAGGAAGGGTAGAGGGAAAAAGAGAGAGAGAAAATCTCAAGCAGGCCCCACTCCCAGGACAGAACCCCACACAGAGCTCAATTTCACAACCTGGAGATCATGACCTGAGCTGAAATCAAGAGTCAGGTGCTTAACCAATGGAGCCACCCTGATGCCCCCAAATTATTTTCATTAAAATGATGTGAATGTTCATCTCAAATGTAGGAGCCCTAACACATTAGAAATGGACTTGTAGAATAGTATCTGGAAAAGCCCTAAATACCACCTCATTCAATTTAATCCAATCCTTTCCTCTTAACAAATTTAGAAAACAAACTCAGAGAGATGGAGACATCTGCTTAAATCACATAGCAATTCAGAGGTCTGGGTTTTGGGCTTTCTGGTTCTCCATAGTATGAGCATTATATAACAATTACTGAGCATTTACTAAGTGCTAGGCTCTGGGCTAAGTGATTTTCATAGACATCACCAATTCACAAAATCTTTGCAATATAAAGTATTTCAAATTTAAAAGAAAAAGAAGCATTACTCCTCTGTAACAATTTTTTTTCTTGAAACTTCATTTGTTTTCTTAAACAGAAGTTGCTGACGCATAAGGTTATCCAGAGTCAAAATCTGTAACCGGTGCTTAGGCATACTCCACTGGGCTGTGTTTTGATGGCTAAATAAGCAATAACTTATTCACAACTCAAGCCCAGCATATTTCTGTGAAGGTTGCAGAGAGGTTTGGAAAGCACAGCTTTCCCCCTCTTTTCCTTCCTTAGTTTGTTCACTAATGACTTCTTCCCACTTTTCCTTCTTTTTTAACCTTCCCTTCCTTCCTTCCCCCTTCCCCCTGCCCCTCCCTCCCTCTTATCCCACTTTCTCCTTCTCCCCCTGCCTCCCTTCTTCCTTCCTTCCATCCTAAAGTGATGGTATTAAGGTCATTTTCTGTCAAGATTCTAATTTTTTTTTTTTTTTTAATTTGTCTTGGGCACAAACATGTTGGGCATGGAAGGATCTTAGACATCATGTGAAGAGAAGCAGAGGCCCAGAGAGGTAGGGAGTTTTATTTGAGGTCAGCTAAGGGAAACTGTTCTGAGGTCAGAGAGCTACCACATAGCAGGGATTCAGTGAGCTCAAGCGGAAAGCCGTCAGAATCGCAAAGGTGATGTCTCATTGGTTCTGGAGGGGTCAGTCCTTTTTTTAATAACATGATTAAATCTCAAAGCAGTAAGTTCTGTAGCTTCACTTGAAGGAAGCCAGGATCTCTTGTCAAGAGCCTCAGAATGAAAAGGAAATCTCTCCTCATACTCAGTACTTCAAACCCCCTAGAGTTCAGGTCTGGTAGCTGAGGGGGTCTGCACTTGGAAATACACACAAAAGGAAAACATGACTTTATTACCCTGTGCTTTAAGGCTCTTTAAATCACTTGACTGTGGAATAAAACCAACACAATAAGAAGCCCTAAAGAGGGAAAACTTGAAGCTGGTGTTGCACGTCAGAAGCCCAGTTTTTCAGATCCATTGTCTTCAGTGATAGGCTGGTGAGCTTCTCAGCACCAGCAGATTGACTACTTTCCCATCCCAGTGACTGCCGCAAAGGAATTTCCCAAGTCTGTTTCTGGGCCTTGTTTTCTTCTCTTGTAAAACAAGAAGATTGGTCCCAATGGCCAATCTATCTATCATGGTAGGGTGCTACCATGTTACTCTGTAATCATATTAAAATAATGAAATAAGGGATGCCTGGGTGGCTGAGTCAGTTAAGCTGTTGCCTTTAGCTCAGGACATGATCCCAGGGTCCTGGGATCGAGTCTTGCATTGGGCTTCATGCTCAGCAGGAAACCTGCTTCTCTCTCTGCCTCTGCCTGCCATTCTGCCTGCTTGTGTATCTCTCTCTGACAAATAAATAAAATCTTTTTAAAAAATAATGAAATGAAGTGGGATTCATTAATTTTTTTATCACCCTGATTTTTTTTCTTATCCCAGTTTGTGGCTTGGCTGAACTGGCTGAACTGAGGGGAATACCTTTGATGCTCTAAATTACTTGTAGAAATTTTATTTCACAGTTCCCCCCAAAGAATGTTGGGGTTGCTGCATTTCTTAGTGATCCTTGCCTAGAAAACCATCTAGAAGCTAAACATATGAGAGGTTTAGCGGTGGTTTATGGAACGATCCTATGTACTCAAAATAAAGCCAAACTCCTTTCCATGGCCTGCAGGGCCCCTGCCTGACCTGGCTCCTCTGTACTTTAGACTTATGTCCTAAGCTTCTCTCTTCCTTGCTCAATTTATTCTGGACACACCACCTTCCTTTAATTCCTGAGGGCACCTTGTTCTCTCCTAACCCAAGACCTTGATATGGCCTGTTTTCTCTGCTGAAAATCTCTTCCCTCACTCTCGGTCTCTTTGGATGACTCAGGCCCAAATCTCACATCAGGGAAATGACCACCCCATCCAAAACCAAAATCAGGCCACCCTGTCCTTTTCTCTTCAAAGCAGTCAGTATGCTTTGTGATTTACGTGTATTTGTGTGTTTACTTTAACATCTGTCTCCCTAACTAGTCCTTGAGGGAAGGGGCTCTTTCTTTCTTTGTTTGCTCTTGTATTTCCTAGCACACACACTAATTTGTATTTGCCAAATTAGTGAATGAATGAATGAATGCACTCAGTTCCCAGCACAGTCAACTCTTACTGGCTCTTTACATATGATAGAGTTTATTTAGTCCTTCTTTGGTAGGTTGGCAACATTTCCGATACGTGTTTATCCAGACTCAATCAACCTCTTTAATGACCCAAAGGGATGCAGTGTGGGTTCCCCGATGTGAGTTCAGGGATGTTCTCCTGGCCAAGAAGATACCTGAGATTTTGAGTCTGGACTAAAGTATCCTTAAGAGAACGATCAAGTGACTCTCCAGTGACTGATACCGTCAATGAATAAAAGTCAGAATCAAGTCGTATGTGGAAATACTACATAACCATCTGACTGCTGTCCGCTTTACTTCGCCTTTGCTGGAGCCTCATGGGAAAGGGCTTATTTATTAAGGATGGAATCATTCTTTTAAATTTCTGTAGCAATCATGTCTCTCTCTTTTTTCTTCCAGTCCATGGAAAGTGTTATCTCAGGCGGCTCTGTGCAGGAAGTTGAGTTTATCACTTCCTCACAGTGGCAGTTTGTCTAGGACTGAACTACATGCTATCAGATTACATCAAAATGTAGGCCTTTGTGTGCTGAACTCATCAAAGGAGCGGACCCTCAGGACTTGCTATCACTCCGCTGCATGTGCAGCCATGTAGCCAAACAAAGCCTATCTGAACAGGACAGAACTATTTCTGTTGTGTGGCCGCTCCGCTAGCTCCGACTTGCAGAAATGGTCGGGTTTCAGGTGTCTGCAGCCTTTCACTTCTTGTTTTTATATTTATCTCTTTTTAGAATTGCAGTCATTTGCCTGGTTGTGTGCAAGGAAGGAAACCCAAAATATTACCTACAAGGGAGGAGACAAGATTGCTCCAATCCCCAGTGTCAGTTGGAGGCAGCGCTAGCTTTTACCTCATTGTCTTGATTTTCGCTTGAAAGCCGAAGGTGCTGTTGTCCTAGTCTGGTCTCTGGACCGGCCATGCAGAGGCATTGGAATCTGGGCTCCTCTGTTTCCTGGTTGTCTATCCCGGAGCAAGTTATTTTACATCTTTGAGATTCATTTCTCTGTCTGAGAAATGGAAAAATAATAGCACCTTCCCCTTCACCTTATGATATGGGATAAATGATAGGGATTAAATCATGTGCAGAAAGTGCCTCTGGATCGGGCCCACGGTAGCAAGCGCGTCCTGTAAAGCCCCAGGGGTCCCCAGGCCACCCTTCGCTCTGCAGAGCAGCAAGGCCAGCTGGCCATGCCCTCCATGGCTCGCTTGGGGTTCTCAGGCTGCACTTCCACCTTTGGGGCCTCGTTGCTAGTTTCTTCTCCGCGGAGTTCCCTCTTCTCTGCGGTGGGCTGGCTGCCAGATGCCGCCTCTATTGGCAGCCACAGGAAGCCCTTGCAACTGTGAAGTAATACTTCTGCCCCGGGGCTGGCTCCGCCCTGGTGACCAAGGGTTTTAGATCTGCTCAGCCAACTCCTTTCAATGTCTTGCCTAAAAAGGACTTCTCACCCAGCTCGGCTGCACCCGGCCATGGCTGACTGCCTTAGAGGGCTCAGACGAGCAGCTTTCGTGGGATAGAAGTGGTGAAGGGATCTTCTTCCTCCCAGCCGGATGCTTCAGGAGTTGGGGGCCCTGTCTTGCAGCAACTCTTCCATCTGATGGTCACTTACCAAAATCAGATGTCAAAGGAAGATGGATGGGCTTGATTCTATAGAATCACTCCAGGCCAGTGGAGTACAATGAGGTACTCTGAAAAAAATTATTTGCATCAAGGCAGTATGCAAATTTTCACAGACCTATGTCTGGAAAGAAATTAAGTTACACCTAAAAAACTATAATTTAAGAAGGCAAATGTTTTCTCTTTTCCTTTTTTACAATCTGAAACCATCCTAAATAGGAAATTGAAACAAGCATAAGGCTTTATTGCTTCTTTATACTCGGGTTATTCACTGACGGTTCCCTACCTCATGGTTTCCTCCCTTCCGGCTTCTGAGGTGGCAGATGCCCGGTGAGGCATTTAATCTCCGCTGTTCAGAAGATGACTTTGGGGCCACAGCCACCCTCCGTGCAGGGCCAGCTGGCTTTGGGTTGGTGTCAGAGGTTCTCATCCAGTGGATTTTGCCTCTCTGCCTGGCTTCTTGGGGTGAGCTCTCTGTCTGTCTCTTTAGCTTTTGTCCCTGGATGCTGACTTTGGAACTCCCCTTCATGGCCACAGAGCCAGCTTCATGTCACCTTCAAGGTCTGCACAGGAAACAATTTCCCAGGCTGGATCTAGCCTCTCGGATTCCATGTTATCTGGGAAGAGTTGAGACATTTGGCTATAGCTCTCTTAAAATAGTAGTCAGTGCTCATGGAAGACCAGCTCTTTCTGTTGCTTGATTAGCTTAAAATATTTTTTAATTGCAAAAGCAATAAATATATAAACACACAAGTACCCATCACAGAAAAATATAGTTTAAAGTTGAAGGGCCTCATATCAACCTCTTAGTGATAATTCCTTGTTATATACTGTCCCATATTTATTTCAGTGCATAGAAAAGCATTTTACTTAACAAAAAAATGAGAATGGAATGCATAACTGCTCTTCCACAACTTGCATGTTTTCCTTAACAGTAGATCTTGAATAGATTCAAATGTCAGTGTACACAGATTTGTATGACTGTGGCTGTTCCACAGTAGAGCGGATTATTTACTTAAGTCCTTACTCATGGACTTTGGAATATATAAGGGTTTTGTTGTTTTTTGGTTTTGGGGTTTTTTTGGCTTAGCAGTACAATACTGAACATCCTCGTGCAAACATCTTTGTGTGCGTTTGTGAGTATTCCTGTAGAACTGTTGGGCTGAAGGGTATGCACATTTCAAATTTTAATAAACTATGCTAAATTGTGTACCAGGGTACCAGTTTGCAATCTACTCAGAAACCTGAGGAACCGTGTTTCCTCAAGTACTTGTCAACTCTGCTATTTCTAAATTTTATAAACCTACTGGGCAAAAAACTTGTTCTTTGGTTTTTTTTTAAACTATTATTAGCAAAGTTGAGCATCTATTTTTTGTTAAGATTTTATTTATTTATTTGACAGAGAGCAAGAGATCACAAGTAGGCAGAGAGGCAGGCAAAGAGAGAGGGGGAAGTAGGCTCCCTGCTGAGCAGAGAGCCCAATGTGGGGCCCTGTCCCAGGACCTTGAGATCATGACCTGAGCCAAAGGCAGAGGCTTAACCCACTGAGCCACCCAGGTACCCCAATGTTGAGCATCTTTTAGGATGTTTTTTGACTATCTGCATTTGCTCTCAAGTGAGTTTTCTATTTGTGTCCTTTATCCATTTTTCTGTTGTCTTTTTCTTACTGACCTGTGCATCAGTTAGGATGTTTTCAGAATGCTTACTAGAAGATGGCTTATATTTATTGTTTACAATTCTAGAATATGATATCTAAAGATAAGGTATTCCCAGGGTGGGCAGTGCCTTAGCAGTCTTGGGCACAGACACTTTCTCTGCTATGTTTTATTCAACTTGTCCTTTTCATGGTTTCAAGATGGCTGCCATAGTTCCAGTCATCACATTCCAGACAACTATCTCCAAAGGTCCCCAAAAGGCTCTCCTACTCTAAATGCTCAAGGTTCTCTCTTGATCATGAGGGAAAACTTCTAGGAGCTTGCCTGCAGATATCATCCCTACCCAGGTCCCATGGGCCAGGCTATGCACCTTTTCAGGCTATGATGCCCATGCATCTGCCAGTTTAAATGAAATTAGTCTCTGTGTTGTCTCCTGAATTAGTTGAATCGGGCAAATGTAATTTGATTATAGTGCAACAATTTGAATTTAGGGACAAATGCTGAATACCTGAATGTGCAATACCTGAGATATAAGATTGTCCTTGGCTTTGAGTGGTGGATCTTTAAAGGCTCAATGTATGACTTGAGTGTGGGTAGACCAGCTCCTTAATATCTCTCAGTACTCTCAGTACTGACTACTCTCAGTAAGTCATAATATCCTGCTTAACTCCCAAAGCCGGATAACCCATGATTTTCTCCTCTGGGCAGCAAGAGCTGGTAGGACAGCACTCAGTCTGTGAAGCCACTGTTAGGCTAGTTGGGTCTGCCAGCAGAATTTCTGGACCACCCCAGATGAGATGAGGGAAATGGGTTTCCTACGAGCCCACAGGTGGCTGTAACATACACCCCCTTTTTTTTTTTTAATTTTTATTTATTTATTTGAGAGTGAGAGAAAGTGAGAGAAAGCATGAGAGGGGAGAAGGTCAGAGGGAGAAGCAGACTCCCTGCGGAGTGGGGAAGCCCTGTGTGGAACTCAGTTCTGGGACCCTGGGATCATGACCTGAGCCGAAGGCAGTTGCTCAACCAACTGAGCCACCCAGGTGCCCCACAATACACCCTTTTAAATGGATGCTGAGTCCTGACTGAAGGGATGAGAAGCTATAACCTCTTCACTAGTTTTGGAGTAGGGACCTTACCTTTTCTTCCTACTAGGCACAGAGAGAATGAAAATAGCAGTTATAGCTTAGTTTTGCTTTACTTAATTCATTTAAGTCAGTGATCTCAGAGGAAAGAGAAATCTGATCTTAGTTACACCTTCATGGTTTTTTTTTTTTTAATAGATTTATTTATCTCTTTGAGAGAGCATGCATGAGCGAGTGGGGGGAGGGGCAGAGGGAGAGACTCTCAAGTAGATTCGCTGATGAGTGTGGAGCAGACTCGGGGGCTCAATCCCACAACTCATGAGACTGTAACTGAGCCGAAACCAAGAGCCCAGTGCTTAACTGGCTGAGCCTCCCAGGTGCCTCTGATCTTAGTTGTACCTTTGTAACAAGAAAATTATCTTTTAATCAGACAAAAAGACCTCCTCAGGTTAGCCTTATCTACTCCCAGAGTCTCAGTGGCATCTTCTGGATACTTAAACCCCTGATTTTTATTAAATTAAGGCTATAGACGTTGAAGGGTGAGTTCCAGAATCGCTTAGCTGATCTTTATCCTTCTGCCTTGATCTGTTCTAATTTCTCAACTTGACAACCCCAAAATGAAAGTTCAAACAAATGTCAGTCCCCTCTTCTTCCCTCCTTCTATTCCCTACCTCATGACTAACACAATAGTTAACCATGACAGCGGAGTGTTTATTAGACTAAAGAAAGTATTCACTTTCATTTTTAACCTTAGAGAATCCTGGACAGCTATTATTATTATTTTTTTAAAGATATATTTATTTATTTTAGAGAGAGAGAGTGTGGGGCAAAGGGGCAGAGGGAAAGAGAGAGAATCCCAGGCAGACTCCACGGTGAGCGCAGAGCCTGATAAAGGGCTCGATCTCATGACGTGAGCCAAAATCAAGAGCCGAATGTCCAACTGACTGAGACACCCAGGTACCCCCTGGACAGCTATTATTATTTTATGTTTTTGGATGCTTTTGTATGTGAACTTAAAAAAAATTCCTTTTTAATTTTTTGTTCCGTGTATATAGAAATGTAATTGAGTTTTGTATGTTGACTTTGTATTCTGTGGCTTTGCTGTTAGTTTTAGTAGATTTTTTGATAGATTCCATAGTCTTTTCCTTAGTACTTAGTATTTGTGGATACAGATAATTTTATTTCTTCCTTTCCAGTCTGGAATGATAGGCTCCAGAGTGTAGCCCTATAGGAAGCCAGCTTGATGAGCAGTCAGTGTGGTTTAGATTTCAGATCTGTTAATTCTTTGACTGGGTTGCCTCAAGCAATAAAAACCTGTCCAATCAAATGTAGTGGTCATTTCTTGCTCTTTGGGTCAATGCATGCTGTTTGTTTTTTCTTTCCCCTCTTTGAGGACCTCCTTCTTTACTTGGTGAATTTGATTTGAAAACTAGTTTACTTAGAGAGAGTTTTTAGATCTACCTTATTTCTAAAACATTTTTTCTTCTGGCTGTTGGTCAAACCTGCCATTCTTAGAGTGTTGACCACCTTCCGTTTTCCATTTCCCTCTTTGGTTCCATAATGAAGTAGTCATTACCTCCAGACTCACCAGCCACTGGTTGGTGTCCACTTTGTCCATTGGCTCTTCCCTGATTTTTGCCAAGTGACTTCTACCAGTCAGCAGTCTGGTGTCCTTTACAAATAAAGGTCTGGGACATACTTTGCCCTCTGTGACCAAAACTTTAAATTTCTTTTATCATGCAACTTCTTATGCTGAGAAAACTATAGCTGGTCTCTACTGCTCCCTCACAGTTTTTATCTGCTTTAAAATTACTTGGTAGTAATTGTATTTGATCTTTGGTTCTTTATCTTAGTGAGTTGTACACTTGCTTTAACTATTTTATCCTTCCAATATCACTTGTTCTTTCAACTGACTCTAATTCTTTATATTTATCTCTCCTTTATCTATTTTGGAAGCTACTTCTCCTTCTGTTTACCTCCTTTCTTTGTTAAAATGAAAGGACAAAATAATATCCAATCAGTAATATTCAATCTAATGGTTTTTAGACCTCCCTTCATGGAAACCTGCATATAAGATTCTTTAAACTCAGTGAAACTTTGTTCTTAGCAGATTATGGTTAAAAAAAAAAACAGAGTTTGTCATAATTATACAGAAAGCATACAGGAAGACTAGGGTGAACATTGGCCTAAAGAGGATCCAATCTCAACCATAGAGATAATTGTGGATTGTCACCGTTCATTCCCTTTTCATTTTTCTTTATCTTTTCTTTCCAGTTTGCTTTTATGTTTCCTTGCCTTCAGCACCAGGTCATTTTCCTTCAGTGCTTTTTCTTTTTGGAAAACAGCATGAAAAAGTGGAAGGAACACAGACTTTGGAGTATAAATAGACCTGAGTTTCAACACCACTTTGCCTGTTACTAGTTGAGTGGTCTTGGGCAAGTTACTTACCATTTTGGAGCTTTGTGGTTTTCTTCTAAGGATCGCCTGTGAAAATATGAATAATATTCATAAGGCATTTAACACAGTAACTGTTCTATGGAAGATAATCAGTACACGTTACCTATGGTTATTAACTTTACTACTCTGACTTTGTTGCTCCCACATACTTTGTTGATCACTTGCCATTCATTATTGGGCTTAGATGAATCTATGCATTTGTGATCTCTAAAAGTAGTGGTTTACCTCTTATTCCCTCTTCATATTAGGTCAGCAATATGATGTCAGAAAAATAGCTTATCCAGTCTGCCTGAATCAAAAGAGAATGAATAAAAGTTGAATGTGTCTAGAATCATAGTATTAGAGCCTCAATGGGTTTTAGAGAGCAGCTGCTTCAACAGTTTTTATTTTATAGATGAACTGACATAGCAAAGATAAGCAATTTGCCCAAGGCCCATAGTAGAGCATAGGTGGATACTGAGATTTCCTCTCTTCAGGAAAATATTTTGTTTTAATTGAGCCAAAATTCATGAAACATTGTCAACCATTTAAAAATGTACAATTCAGTGGCAGGTAGTACATTCAGAGTGTGCAGCCCTCATCTTCATCTGTTTCTAAAACATTTTCATCACCCCATATTCATTAAGCAGTCACCCACTCCTCCCTCACACCACCCCCAGCAATCAGTAATCTCCCTTCTATTTCTATGGGTTTGCTTATTCTGGACATTTCATACAAATGGAATCTTATACTCTATGATCTTTTGTGTCTGACCTCTTTCACTTAGTGTCATGCCTTCAGTTCATACTTGCTTAAAAATTCAAGCATGATAGAAAATTATAATGAAGAAACTAAAAAGTATTTTCTAATCCTACCTGTCATTGATGAAGACTAAACAGTGTGGTGACATTTGCTGTTTCCATTGTCTCCCACATAAATGGGTTTACACTATTCACACCTTTGACTTGAATTTGGTTTTTTACTTAAGACTTGTGAAATAGCTTCCTGTGTCAACACACATATACGTTGTATGGTATTTTATTATATGGTTTTAGTCTAGGTTGTTTAACAAACCTGTTGATGGATATCTTTCTACTCACCCCCCACCTCTACTCCACGCAATTCTTTGCTAAGTAGAACAATTTACATCCTAGCCTGCTGAATGTGAATTACTTTGGAAACCTCAATATTAGAGAAAAATAAATATGAATAGCTTCCATTACTCTGAAGTCAGCTTGGTTATGCTGGGAAATTCACACATCACCAAGAGCTAGATAAACTTTGAGTTCACATCTAATTTCACATTCTTTAATTCTTGGGATTAGTACCACCATCATGGTAGGGATGTAGAGGCAAATGTCTAGGACTGGGAATTAGAAAGCCTGGGTTTGGCCTTCATTTCATTAAGGACTAGCTCTGCGCCTTCGGAAAGTTACTTATCTCTTCATATTTCAGTTTCTTCATCTGTGAAATGAGGTGAATGGGCTATGTGGTTACTATTGATGAGGTCACTGCCCAGTTTATAATGATTCCCTTTGTGTAGGAACAGCTCTGCTTCCTTAGGGTAGACTCCCAGTAGCTATGTCATATTATTAGACCCTCCCTTCTCAGTCATATCTGATTGTTCCAGTGGAAGCCACTTGTCACAAGTCAATCCAAATAAAACCCTTCTTTAGGATTGTTGAATGTGAACCACAGAAAGTATGAGCAGTTCCTCTCTCGTGGTGGGGAGATGTGAGAAGTGAAACTTGGTAACCATTGGTAACCGTATTATTAGTGAATCAAGGTTCTAATGTGGAGAGGGAAGGGGTGGGACTCCTGTACTATGGGTTAGTGAGAGTATTCATATAAAAAAGGAGCTACCTCTAATTGTAATGTGAGGTCCTGAATTGTGTCTTGGAATAGAAAAAGGATAGTGAAAAAACTGGTAATCCAAGTAATGTTTATAGTTAATAGTATTGTTAATAACCCATTTTAATTTTTTACTTTTAACAAAGATGTCATGTTTATGTAAGATGTTGACATTAGGGGAAACGGGCTGAGAACTCTCTAAACTATCTTTACAATATCAACATCATATGCTTTCTGATATGATGCAATGGGATGATACAATATCACTTAAATAGTAATCTTTTTAGAAAATACATACATGAATTTAACCATTAAGAAATATCATTGAGAGACATACATTTTTTAAAAAAGATTTTATTTATTTATTTGACACAGAGAGAGAGATCACAAGCAGGCAGAGAGGCAGACGGAGAGAGAGAGGGAAGCAGCCTCCCCGTTGAGCTGAGAGCCAATGTGGGGCCTGATCCCCGGACCTGAGACCATGATCCGAGCTGAAGGCAGAGGCTCAACCCACTGAACCACCCAGGCGCCCTGAGAGACATACTTTAAATGACTCTTCATTTAAGGTGCCCTTTAAAACTGTCAAGGTCATGAAAGACAAAAAAAGATAGGAATTCTCCCAGATTGGGGAAACTTAAGAGACATGAAAACTAAATGAAATGAGTGATTTTGAATTCCATCCTGGACTCAAAAAAGATCATTAGTAAGGTAATTGGAAACATCTGAAGGTGTGTATATTTGCTCATAGTAATGTATCAAAACTAATTTCTTGTTTTTCTTTTTTAAGATTTTATTTATTTATTTGAGAGAGAGAAAGTGAGCATGAGTGAGGGGAGAGGCAGAGAGAGAAACAGACTTCCTGCTGAGCAGGACTTGATCCCAGGACCCCAAGATCATGACCTGAGCCAAAGGCAGATGCTTAACTGAATGAGCCAATCAAGTGCCCCTAATTTCTTGGTTTTGATCAATTTGTTTGTGTTCATAAAAGATATTAACATTTGGGGGGCAACTGGGTGGCTCAGTGGTTTAAAGCCTTTGCCTTTGGCTTGGGTCATGGTCTTGGGGTCCTGGGTTAGGGCCCCGCATCAGGCTCTCTGCTTGGCGGAGAGCCTGCTTCCTCCTCTCTCCCTGCCTGCCTCTCTGACTACTTGTAATCTCTATCAAATAAATAAATAAAATCCTTAAAAAAAAAAGATGTTAACATTTGGGACAGCTATAGAACAGTAGAGGAATTCTTTGCACTATTTTTGCAACTTTTTTTTAAAGTCTGAAATTATTTCAAAATTCATAGTTGAAAAGCCTACCAAAAGTTGATATCATCGGCATAATCTAGGCAGCTCCAAACATCCATCCCCTGCCAGAAACATTTTTATAAAAAGTCAGAAATTGTTAAAGCCAACTCTGTCAGAACTCTGGAAGATAGTAAAAAATTTAGAGCAACCAAGCAAATGCTGAATCAAGAAAAAGAACTTAAAAGTAGTAGGAAATCTCAGTGGCATTTTTCCTTACCCTTGCCCCACCCCTTTCTGGTGCAGTGACAGTCTTGAAGAAAGCAGCCTAAGTTCCCAGTGTGGGACTTTGGTCTTGGCTCCAGAGAGAGCAGAGGAAGCCTTATTAGCAAGTCATTGTGTTTGTCTGTTCTACTCTGTCTGAAGAATACCTGAAGGACTAACACAAGGTGTGCCTTTGTTTTATTTAACTCAGAAATTATTCTGGGCAGAAAAGTGGTGGACATTACTTAGATATTTAAGGTGAATAAAGGAACCCTGCAGCTTCCTGGGGCACAAAGATTACATGCAGACTACTTACAGCTTGGTAGGCATACAACAGACTGCTTACAGCTTGGAAGGAAAGATGGGGCTTTTTTTTTTTTTTTTTTTTTTGAAAATTAGGACATTCAGAAAAGCCCACATATATACTGGGAAATTTAAAAAGCCACATACATGCCCAAGACAGGACACATCCTCAGGAAAGACCCAGGAAAACCCCACCTTTCTACTTGGGATGATCTCTAGGCTTGGTGCAAGTAACAGGTGAAAGCTAAGGCAAAACTATAAGAATTCTGGCTATGTGTTGAAAGAGTGCCCCAACACAGCTAATGTGCAAAGAACGGGAGAGATGTTTATTTTTTGTTTGGTTGGTGTTTTAATTCCTGGCATCAAGGAAGTATCTTTCAAAGAACTAGCTGAACACAGGTAAGAAACAGACTTCAATGACAATATACAACAAGGAATACAGTCTCTACAAGAAGCGCTTGGAAAAATTACAGACAAATGGACAGCTGTGGCCTTCAATAATCAAGAACAGCAAACTCTGGAGAAGGAAGAAAGTCTGATTTCCAGACTTACCATATTGTAATATTCAAATGTGTAGTTTTCAATTTAAAAAATCACAAAATTATACAAAGATAAAAGAAGGCCTATTGAAGAGATAAAAATAAGCTGACAGAAACTATCTTTTGGAGTTACTAGACAAAGACTTTAAATTGACAGTTTTAAATATGCTCAAAGAGCTAAAGGAAGCCAGAAAAATAATGTATGGACACAACGAAAATACCAATAAAGAAATAGAAATGAAAAGAAATGGCCAAATAGAAATCTTGGAGCTGAAAAGTACAGTAACTGAAATAAGAAGTTCACTAGAGAGGTTCAACAGCAGACTGACCAGAGAGAAGAAACAAATGAGTGAACTTAATGATAGGACAATTGAAATAATCCATATGGAGAATCAGGGGGAAAAAAAAAGGAACATGAAGAGAACCTAAGATACTTGTGGGTACCATTAAGCCAACCAACAAATGTGTTTTGGAAGTCCTAGAAGGAGGAGACAGAGGAAGAGGCAAAGAGATTACTTAAAGGAATAGTGACCAAAAACTTCCCAATCTGATATGTCCAGGAAGCTCAACAAACTCCAAGTATGATAAACTCAAAGAAATTCATACTGCGACACATTATTATTGAACTGTTGAAAGACAAAGACAGAATCTTGAAAGCAGTAAGAGGGAAGAAACTCATTGTGTTCAAGGGATTTTTAATAAGGCTAACAACCAATTTCTTAGGCAGAAACAATACTTAAAATGTTGGTGAGGGACTCCTGGGTGACTCAGTTGGTTGAGCAGCTAGCTCTTGGTTTGGGGTCAGGTCATGATCTCTGGGTCCTGGGATCAAGCCCCACATCAGACTCTGGAGAGTCTGCTTGAGGATTTTCTCTCTCTCTCTCTCTCCTCCCACCTCTGTTCCTCCCCCTCCTCGTGCAGATGTGGTGCTCTCTCGCTCTCTCTCTCTCTCTCAACTAAGTGGATCTCTAAAAAGAAATGTTGGGAAAAGTCAAGAATTCTTCATCTGACAAAACCATCCTTCAAGAGCAAAGGGAAAATTAAGATATTACCAGATAAACAAAAGCTAAGAGAGTTTATTAAGAATAGACCTACTATATAAGAAGTGTTAAAGGGAGGGGCACCTGGTTGGCTCAGTTGGTTAAGCATCTACCTTCTGTTCAGGTCATGATCCCAGAGTCCTGGGATTGAGTCCTGCATCAGGCTCCCTACTCAGTGGGGAGACTGCTTCTCCCTCTCCCTCTGATGCTCCCCCTGGTTGTGCTCTCTTATCCCCCATCAAATAAATAAATAAAATCTTAAAAAAAAAAAAGCAGTGTTAAGGGGAGTTCTCAGGTATAACTTTATAGGTCATACAAAGAAATAAAAATCTTGGG
The DNA here is from genome assembly GCF_022355385.1 of Mustela nigripes. Classification (NCBI taxonomy): domain Eukaryota; kingdom Metazoa; phylum Chordata; class Mammalia; order Carnivora; family Mustelidae; genus Mustela; species Mustela nigripes. Next base: position 158,091,397 of record NC_081560.1, read on the forward strand.
ATGCCTGGGTGGCTCAGATGGTTAAGCAGCTGTCTTCGGCTCAGGTCATGATCCCAGCATTCTGGGATCAAGTCCCTCATCGGGCTCCTTGCTCGGCAGGGAGCCTGCTTCTCCCTCAGCCTCTGCCTGCCATTCTTTCTGCCTGTGCTTGCTCTCTCCCCCTCTCTCTCTCTGATAAATAAATAAAATCTTTTAAAAAAAAAAAGAAATAAAAATCTTGAGCAAATGTAATTATACACTTGTTTACGTATACAGGTAAATAAAAAAACAGTATTATTGCATTTTTAAATTTATGATTCTAGTTTTGATTTCCTATTGATTTATAAGAGAAATGCTGGGCACCTGGGTGGCTCATTTGGTCATGCTTGGCTCATGTTGGTTACTGCTTTCGGCTCAGGTCATGATCCTGGAGTCTCTGGATCAAGTTCCTCATCGAGCTCCCAACTCCGCCAGGAGTCTGCTTCTCCCTCTGAACTTCTCCCTTCTCATTCTCACTCTCACTCTCTCTTTCAAATAAATAAATACAGCCTTTAAAAAGAATAAAAGAGAAATGCCAAGAAAAAAATCATAGATCTATATTGTTGGCACACAAAGTGAATAATTCATGATACGTAATGGTATAATTGAAAGCTATCATTTTTTGTAAAAAAAATAAGTGTGTGTGTGTGCGTGTGTATGTGTACATGTGGTTATGGACACAGATCATACACATATACACATGATGTATGGTACAGAGTACCTAGGGGCATAGAACATCTTTGAAAGTGTATGCAAGAACACCGATTAAGTTGTTTCTCTTATAATTTTGCCAGCTGGATGGATATGCTCTCAGTAGCTAATTCTTTTCCCTTGTCTCCAATCTGCTGCTTTTTTCATTTCTCCATTTCTGGAAAGGTAGTATCACTTATCCAATTGATTATTACAGATTAGTGAAAATCAGGTTTGCTTCTTTTCTTTTCCTCACCCAATCCCCATTAAATTGATCATTAAATCCTGTTAATTTTATTTCTAAAACATATCTCAACTTTATCTATTTCCATTTCAGAAGATGTTGACTTTCCCCAAGTGTTCGTTCTTTTCATCCTTTGTTATAGAACTCTTGAGTTTTTGCTGGATCTGTAGTCTCTAGAACGACCATTTTATTTCTCAACACTCCTTGCAACCAGATAGAGCCATGTGAATAAGTTCTAGCTAATGAATTTTTGCTGAAAGCATCATGTTTCATTTCTAAAAGTGCTCTTAGAAGGAGGGGACATACATTTTCCCCTCCCTTTCTCATTCATTTGGCTAGAATGAAAACAGTATGGCTGGAATTAGAGCAGCCATCTTGGACTACAAGGTAGAAGTCACATGTTGAGAAACAGGATAAAGGGAATCTGGTTCTTGGTGACTATGGATTTACTAATCCAATCCTAGCTTGACCAAGTGCAGACTTCAGTTATTTTACAAAAAATCTTTTAGTTAAATTCTATTTAGTTAATATATAGTGTATATATATTCAGGGTAGAATTTAGTGATTCATCAATTGCATATAACACCCAGTGCCCTCCTTAATACCCATTTCTCAATTATGTAGATTTCAATTATATGAGAAGGACATAAACATCTGTTTGTCCAAGTCACTAATTTGGAGTTTTCTGTCACAACTACTCCTAATACCAAATGATAAAATATCTCTCCATTTTGACCACCGGCTCCTTGGTCCATTCCCAACACATCCACCTGAACTATCGCATTAGCATCTTGACTGTTCCAGCCACATTCAATCTTGACGACTCTCTCCATTTGATTCTATATATTCCCAACAAGAGTGATTTGTAAGTACACATGAAGGAACAAATCACTACCTTGTTTCTAATCCTCTAATGAGTATTCATTAGTTTTAGGGTAGGTTGGAAATTCTCAACACAGCCTGTGCAGTGTTTCATTATCTGGTCCCTGGAACTTCAGCTCATCTCTTGGTATTTTCCCCTCTTATTCTCTGGGCCTTCCATCAGCTTCAAAGATCCTGATTCCCCTACTGTTATGTTTATCTTAAATCTTCTTTCCCCAGTGCTTATTGCCCGAGTTCTACTAATCGGTCAGGTCTCTGAGAAAATATAATTTCTTTAGGAATTGTAGTCAGGGGCCATTACTAGACTTCCTCATAGCATCATAAACTTGAAAAAATAGTCTTTACTTTCACTTACATGATTATTTTTGCAATTATTTAATGTTTCAAGAAGTGTATAGGCCTAATGTACCTGCATATGTATTCCATGGCCCACATAGATTTTTGTTTTGGTATTTGCTTTTCTTAAAATTAAACTTGAAGAACTTTAGTTAGTACATCTTCTTTTCGGTTTGTCACAGGTCCTACCTAGTCATCCCATTTCACAAACTTAAGTTTCTTTCCCTTGTCCTCCAGGCCTTTGTATCTTTGGCCCGTCTCCATTAAACTAGAAGTTCCATTAGGGTAAAGATAGTGCTTATCTTCCACATCACTCTTTGCCCTTTACCATAATATGCTTTGGGCATATCAAAAGCTGTGGCAAACTTGTCAAATGAATGAAGGCTATGAATGAACTGCCCTTGTCATAATTATTAATAGCCTTTTCCTTCCTTTGACTTTATTTTCAATATTAGATATTATATGGAGATAAGTATGGGGAAATAACCACTTGGCGATTATTTCAAAACAATTTCAAACAAATTTAGCACAAGATTCTGAACTTTAAAGCCACCTTCACTTTTTTTTTTTTTTTGCTAATAGACTAAACAGAAAGTGAAATCAAATGTTTATACTTTTTCAAGTCTCAGTAAGGTTACAGAAGTATTTCATCTGGGCCATTCCATTTCTTGGGTTGGGAACTGTGACTTTGCAGTTTTTCGTAAATCTCAAATTATTCCCAAATGCCAAGTTTATAAAATAGGGGAAGGTGAGGGGAGGCCCCTTCTTTTGGATTTCCAAGCTTAACTATGGATATTTTCAGTTCAATTTGAACCAACAATTCTTCCTTCCCTGTTGTGTTTTCATCACATTCTTAACATCATTACATCAGCATCTTAGCCAAAACTTATTGAAAAGTAGTACTTTCGGAGAATGTGTTTATACGGCGCCATTATATATAGTTACGCAATTGGTGCACTGCACCCAGGCACCCAGATGGGGCCAGGAAGGATCGAAACCAAGCCTGTGTTTCCTACTAAACTGTTGTACACCCTGGTGTGAGGCTCCCTCTCTTCTTTCTTCCAGAGGAAGAAGGAACCCTATGTGCCAGCAGCAGACCTGTGCTCTTGGGGAGCAAGAGCTCCTCTTTGCTACCTCTAGTCTTGATCTTGCCACAGAGAAGCTATAAGAGGGAAGGAAGCTAAGACCCACAGAGAGGCCAACACTAGTGATGGAGAGAGAGGGATTCTAGGTGGCAAAGAGTCCTATGGCTTTTCTTTCATTTTTAAAAAAGATTTTATTTATTTATTTATATGAGAGAGATAGAGCATGTGAGCAGGGGGCAGGGGGAAATCAGAGGGAGGACAAGCTGACTCTGTGCTGAACATGCAGCACCCGAGGAGCTTGATCTCACTACCCCCAGATCATGACCTGAGTTCATCAAAAGTCTGACGCTTAACAACTGAGCCACTCAGGCTCCCCTAACTTTTATTGTATTAATCAGAAGGCCACATTTCTGGTTTCCCTAAGGATTGGTAGATCAATCCTTTTTTTTTTTTTTTCAATTAAATTCCCTCCTTTTTCTATTATCCTAAGCCAAATTAGTCAATCAGAGAAAGACAATTATCATATGATCTCACTGATATGTGGAATTTAAGAAACAAGGCAGAGGATCATAGGGGAAGAGAGGAAAAAAATGAAACAAGACAAAACCAGAGAGAGAGACAAACTGTAAGAGACTCTTAATCATAGGAAACAAACAAGGTTACTGGAGGGGAGGGGAATAGAGGGATGGTGTAACTGTGTGATGGATATTGGGGAGGGTATGTGTTGTAATTAGCACTGGGTATTATATAAGACTGATGAATCACAGATCTGTACCCCTGAACAAAATAATACATGATATGTTAGTTAATTGAATTTAAATTAAAAAAAATTCTCCCCTTTTTGCCTTAACTAGATTAACTTTTCACTTCTTACTAAATATCTTAGATTTCTTCTGATTCTGACATGAAGTACAATAACCATAGGATCAGTTGGGACAGATAGCTACAGTGGTATTATAGTAAATGTTTCTTAACCAGCTATGATTTCAATGGTGTAAATACTGTGACCATGGCTGGTTTCAGTCTACCAGTGTGATGTCATTGAATCACACATATGGATCTTGTGAGTGTGTATGAACTGGCTCCAGCAGACTCCTGGAAAGTTCCCATTAGTCCCAGTTTTGTCCACTGATGGGGGATGTGAATGGTGTTGATCACCAAGTGGTAAGACCACAGGCTGAATATGACCTCAGATATGCTCTATTTAGTCTAAGTGTTTAAAATATTTTGGGTAGTTGCCAGAATTTAAATACCATGATATTTTACTTAAAAATACATACTCCTACTTTTTCATGAGAAATGGGAATATTTTGCAGTGTTGGACCATGTGCTCATAAATGTTCAGTGATGTGCCCAAGGTGACATGGAGATTATCCAAGGTGACACAAAGTGTAAGTATCTGAACCAGAACAAGAACTCAGGTCTTGTGACTCCCAAACCAAAGCTTGTGCCACTTTTTCAGGTTGCCCTCCTACCACCTTGTCCATATCGTCTTTACTACCATTGCTTACATGGCATTTTCTTCACAACTGGTGTTTTCTTTTTATAGAGCATTTATGTGGCCTAGGGTTGTTAAAGTCCTATCTATGGACTCATAACCAGGTGAGTTATGGTAGAGATTCTGTGCATTGACCCAACTTTTTTCTGTGTTCACTTTTACAGTTTAGAACGCTGATTACTGTTTTTGTAAACATAATGCAAGTCCACTTTAAAGAAGGAGGAGGAGAAGGCGAAGAAAAAGGAGGAGAAGAAGAATATAGCAAAGGACAGGGAGAAGAAACCACCCCTGGGGTGCCTGGGTGGCTCAGTTAGTTGAGCATTGGACTCTTGGTTTCAGCTCAGGTCATGATCTCAGGGTGGTGAGACCAAGCCCTGAGTCAGGCTCTGAGCTCAGTGCAGGGTCTGCTTGAGATTCTCTTCCTGTCTCTCTGCCCCTTCCCCTTGCCCCCACACACTCTGTCTTTAAAAAAAAAGAAAAAAGAAAGAAGAAATAAAAACTACCCCTAAACCCACCATTTAACCCTTGTCATAAGAGAGAACATTGCTTCCAACATCCTGCCTACATACAAAAAAAAAGATTGCTAGTCAAGAATGAGATCATTCTGAATGTGCTACTTTAATCCTATTTAAATTTAACAAAAGAAAAAGGAACTAAAGTGAAGCTGTTACAAAAGTGAAAGTGAGGGAATTGAACTTTAAATGTTTGTTTATTACAAGGAACATTAGTTCTGGGGCACTTGGGTGGCTCAATTGGTTAAGCATCTACCTTCGACTCAGGTCACGATCCCAGGGTCCTGGGATCAAGCCCCGCATTGAGCTCCCTCTTCACTGAGGAGAGTCTGCTTCTCCCTCTACCCAGCGCCTCCCCCAATTCATGCTGTCACTTACACTCTCTCTCTCAAGTAAATAATAAAGTCTTTTTAAAAAAAGCCAAAAAAAAAATGGGGGCACCTGGGTGGATCAGTGGGTTAAGCATCTGCCTTTGGCTCAGGTCATGGTCTCGGGGTCCTGGGATGGAGCCCCACATCAGGCTCTCTGATCAGCAGGGAACCTGCTTCCCTTTCTCTCTCTCCGCCTGCCTCTCTGCCTGCTTGTGCTCTCTCTGTCAAATAAATATATAAAATCTTAAAAAAAAAAAAAAGGCCAAAAAAACAAGAAACATTAGTTCTTTAAAGATACTCATAAGATTTGAGAAGAAATTGTAATAGGCATTGACAGTTTTGAATCATCATTTTTTTTTTTCATTTTCACATTGTACTTTTAGAGAGTGTCTTTCATGCCCTCTAGGTGAGCTAAGAACATCAGTCACTACACAGTCCTCTATCTCCTCTTTCCTCTACTGAGTCTAGTTGGTTCATTTCATTTTTATGTGGTTATGGTTTTTAATATTCACATTCTGTTGTGTAACCATAATTTCCACAGTTGGTTAATCATCTTTGTTCTATATTTAAGTGAATTCAGTGTTCTGTACCAGTTTTTTTTTTTTTAAATCATCTCTTCTTCATTCTTGAGTTCTTTGCTTTAATTCCTCTCTGATTTGTGTGGATTTCATCATCAAGTAGACCCCCATCCCCAAGAATAGCTTATAGCAGCTGTATTCCTTAAGTTTTTATAGTGTTGAGAATGTCTTTCTATTACCTTGAAAAAATAACCTGGCTGGATATAAAATCTTGAGTCACACTTTTTTTTTCTTAGAACTTGGTGGATATTGCTCTTTTGTCTTTTTTTTCCCCCTAAGATTTTTATTTATTTATTTGAGAGAGAGAGAGTGGGGAGGTACAGAGAAAGAAGCAGAATCCCCACTGAACTTGGAGCCTGATGTGGGGCTTGATCATGACCTGAACCAAAGACAGACACTTAACTGACTGAGCCACCCAGGCACCCTGCTCTTTTGCCTTTTGCCAAAGGTACAGAATGTGGTCTTTTACCATGACTTCTTCAATTATCTTCTTCATTTGAATCATCATTGGATGTTTTTTCTAAGGAGGATTCATGTGTGCTATTTTCCCAGAGGTCTTTTTTTTTTTTTAATCTTCATATTTGAGATGTTTGCTTTTTACCATTATAAATGAATGACAACTCGTCTTTATGGATGTTTCAGTACCTCTGGGATGGAATAAGACCAGGGAGAGTTTGAAGCCTCCTTGACTTACAAAAACAAAATAAACAGAACCCCTTGTGGATTACTTATTTTTCTTGCTTGTTTACCTGAAGAATTGTTTATCCTTAAAGTTCAGGTACAACTGAGATATATCTCAGTATTGCTTATGTTATATCATTTTTTTTGTTTACAACATGTGTGCTTCTTTAATATGCAGATTTGATTCTTTTTTTTTTTTAAGATTTTATTTATTTATTTGACAGACAGAGATCACAAGTAGGCAGAGAGGCAGGCAGAGAAGCGGGGAAGAGCAGGTTCACCACTGAGCAGAAAGCCTGATGCCGGGCTCGATCACAGGACCCCGGGATCATGACCTGAGCTGAAGGCAGAGGCTTTAACCCACTGAGCCACCCAAGCACCCCTAAACTTTTTTTTTCTGTATGATTTGTTAGGTTTGCTGCTTCATGGATGTCTGTTGTCGTTATGTCAGAGTGTTTTGGTCTGTCTTTCATTTCTATTATCTTCTCTACACTTATTTTAATGTCTTTGAATTTTTTCCTTGCATTTGTTGAAAAACAAAACTAAGCCTATTTATTGCACTAATAATTCAATTTTCAGGAAATATGTATTATTTCCCCTTTAGTTTATATTTTCTTAATAGCTCTTCAGTAGTATTCCTTTGGCCCTTGATTTGTTTCCTCTGTCTCCCTTTTCATCTCATTCTGTTGTTTTATTGTCTTATCATTTTCTTCATTTCTTTGTTGTAGCATATTTGCATAGCTGCTGTGTGGCTTTTGAAAATCTTCTCATGCTTACTATGTGGAGCTATTTCTAGACCTTTCACTTGCTCACATATAGTTTGGTGAATTCTAACTTCTGCTTTACCTACTTTTCTTTAAGTATCAACTTGAGGGCGACTTTTGACTAGCTTGAGGGTGTGAGGAGAAGGGGAGGGACTGCTCAGCTGAGCTGTGCCTCGGGAAGGTCCATCCTTGGAGGAGGATTCTAGATTTAGAGTCAGATAGTTTCATCAGCAGTATCAAGCCTGGGTAACCATAACAACAAAGCCCGTCAGGTGTCACAGGAGTCCCTCACAGCAATGAAATAACTGTGTGGTAAGTAACACTTTATTGAACATTCGCTCTATGCCAGATATTAGAAGAAAAATTTAGCTATCTTTATAACCATTTATGAAGCCAGGTCTGTGCTAAGTGAATTATGTATTTTTTTTACTCAATACAACAATGTGAAATACCTTTATCAGCCCCCTTTTTTTGAATGAGGGAGCTGAGGCTTACAGAAGCTACAAAATTTGCCAAAAGTCATACAGCTAATAATGACAGAGTTGAGCTTTGAAATGATGTCTAAACCATAAATGCTTAGTATGGAACGATTCTTTTATCAGGAAATTTGATGTAATATTGGGCAATACTTGTAAAACTTTGCTCCACTGTGGTTTGCATGTCATCTGTTAAAAGCTGAGCAATGTTTCTTTTCCAAAGTAATTCTAGTTTATAGATAAAATGTGATATAGACTTGATTCAAAATAATCTGGGCAGGGGAGCAGGCACTGGGTGAGGGAATAGTTGGAACAAGATTGGCCATAGGTTGATAAGTAAAGCTGGGTGACTTGAACCCTGGAGGCTCACTGTAGAGACTTAAAGAATAATTGCTCAATTAATGACTTTTCACCATAGTGGCTCTTGAAAAATTTATACCACTTTTTAAACAGTAATTCCTTTGCTTTTGGTGTAATGATTTTTTGTCATTAGACCAGAACTGTGAGAGAATAAACTGTTATTGTTCCATTCATGCTATCTGTAGTACTTTATTGTGGCAACCTTAGCAAACTAACACACTTGCCTAAGTTTGTTTTCCTTGTTCATTTAGAGGAAACATTTTTAGGACTGGATTATACTCATTGAGTGGTGGATAGCCATACTTTTCTCTCTCTTTTTGATATGTTTGAAATTTTCTATAATAAAAGCTTCAAAGATGTTTCTTTTTAAAATGTATTTATTTATTTATTTGACAGGGAGAGAGACACAGCGAGAGAGGGAACACAGGCAGGGGGGAGTAGGAGAGGGAGAAGCAGGCCTCTTGCTGAGCAGGGGGCCCGATGCAATGCGGGGTTCCATTCCAGGACCCTGAGATCATGACCTGAGCCAAAAGCAGACACTTAACAACTGAGCCACCCAGGTGCCCCCAAAACTCAAAATTGTTAAAAAATACTTCCAGCCTGCATGCTTTCACGTAGAATATTATTGATCTCCAATGACCTACTTTGATAGTATGTGAATAAGAGTCATTCAGAGGGGTGGTATTTAAAATAAGTAACAGCTGATCAGTAGGGGAAGTTCTTGCCTTCTCTGGGTAAAAGCCTGGTACTAATGGTGTTGAGTGTCTATGAATAATAATGTTGAGATTTGGATCTTGACCCTCTCTTACTCATGGTTCAAGATTCCTTAAAGATTGAATCTGGTTGCTTCTGTACAGGTCTATTTCCCATTCAGGGGCTTTGGTTTTCAGATGAGGCAATGTGGCAAAGTGGTTCAGAGTAATTTTCTAGAGTCAACAAGACCTGAGTTGGAATGCTGGCTCCACTACTTACCATCTGGGTGCTTGATCTTAGATACATTGTCTTCTCTAATTCCCACTTCCTTCATCTGTAAAGTAGGGGTAATGACACCTGTCTTTTAGGACTATTAGAAGGAATAAATGTAATCGTCTCTATAATGTACTTAGCACAGTGACTGGCCATTGTTATTATATTGTCTTAAAAAGATGTGGCAATTCAGAATGACTAAATCTTTGGCTTATATCCATTTGACCTGACCTCGGCTGAACTATCTTTTGTGTCAATTTCAGTGTGTTACCACTTCTCTTAAGGTGACTAAAGTCAGCAGGCATCCTTCCCTTTATTTCACAATTTTAAGCCTCATGTGAACCTCAGGAAATAAACAGATTTCAACATGCTTAGGGAAATAGGAAGGTTCAAATAGAAAGAAGGTCTACCTATTATAGGAACCCAACAGAGGTAAAAGATTCATTCACCCATTCAACAAATATTTATTGAGTGCCCAATATATCACAAGCACTATTCTATATGATGGGGATATACAAACAGACAAAAATGACAGAAATCCCAGTGGGGGAATGAAAATTACATTCATGTGGGGCCTTGACACAACGCATCTGGTAGGTGTTGTTTATGGAGTATGCGCAGTGAGTAGGAACACATGGTAAGTTTCTGCTGTTGAACAAGTGATCAAATTGCTCATAAGAATATAAAATTATGTATGCAAGATGTACATGTGCTTTGCCCATAAGAGGTGTCCAATAAATGAAGCATGAATAAATGAATGTGAAAAAGAGTGTGGTTTCTAGGTGTAAAGGTTTAGATGGCATGGTTCCTGGATATATAGTTTATATAGATTAAAAATTTTTTTAAAAATTAATCTGTACACTCAGTGTGGGGCTTGAGCTTAAGAGTTTCATGCTCCATTAAACGAGCCAACCAAGTGCCCCAGTGGTAGAACTTCTCTTTAACCAGTGATATATATTATGCCTTAATAAAACTTCTTTTTTGAAAAAGCAATTAAGGGGGGAAAAAATCCCAACCCTGCAAGACAGAAGTCATTATCCCCATCCTTCACAGGAGCAAACTGAGACTCAGTTAAGTATAATTTGCTTTCGGTCTCATAGCTAATAAGTGGCAGAGATAGAATTTGAATGCTGTTCTAAAGTCCATTCTCTTTTGACTGCTTTGGGTGTAAGTTTTCTAGGCAGCTTGGTGTTAACATATTAAAAGAAGAACTTGTTCACTCAAATTCATCTTTAATTGGTAGACTTGGTATTTATCATCCTACCTGTTGTCAGTGAAGAAGGAAAGTGAACTGAATCAGTCTGAGATACCCTTTCACACTCTTCTGCATCCTCTTTCAATTTCTTCTTACTCTTCCTATTACTTAGAAGGTATTTCCTGGTACATATTTGAAGAAATGGAAAAGTACAGCATTAGGTTATTAGTAGTGTAGTCTCCCCTTTTCCATGGATTTGCTTGCCATGGTTTCAGTTACCCATGGTCAGCGGCGGTTCAGAAGGTGATGCTCCTCCTTCTGATGTATTGTCAAAAGGTCAGTAGCAGCCTGATGCCACGTTGCAGTGCTTATGTCATTCACCTCACTCATCTCATCGTGTAGGCATTCTGTCATCTCACATCATCACAAGAAGTGTGAGTACAGTACAGTAAGGTATTTTGAGAGAGAAATCATAGTCGCATAAGTTTTATTTTATTTTTATTATTTTTAAAAAGATTTTATTTCTTTATTTGACAGAGAAAGAGAGCACAAGCAGGGGGAGCAGCAGGCAGAGAGAGAGAGAGAGAGAGAGAAACAGGCTCCCCACTGAGCAGGGAGTCCGACACAGGGCTTGATCCTAGGACCCCAGGATCATGACCCAAGCTTAAGGCAACCACCTAACCAACTGAGCCACCCAGGTGTCCCAATTCACATAACTTTTATTACAGGATATTGTTATGATTCTTCTATTATTAGTTATTGTTTTTAATCTCTTACTAAGCCAATTTATAAGTTACACTTTATCATAGGCATGTATATAAGAAAGAACATAATATATAGGTTTCAGTACTGTCTGGTTTTAGGCATCCACGTTGGGTCTTGGAATGTATCTTTCCGAGATAAGGTGGGTACTACTATATTCTAGTATCTCTGGTGAAAATTCGTTGTTTTTGACTGCCAGGCATCCATTCCCTATTCTTCTGGTAATAGCATGTATTTGGTTACAAGTAACTGGAAATACAACCAACAATGGCTTAAACAATTAAGGGTTTCTTGTATCACATAGTAAGCTGGAGGTTGACAGTCAAGCCTAGTACAGGGGCTCATTGGAGCTATCAGGTATCCAGAAAATTTCTATTTTTCTGGTCTACCAACTTTTGGGTGGGGGGTGTTCATATGCATCCTCATGCTCATTGCCTCATAGTGACAAGATGGCTGCTTCCTCCCTGGCATCACATTCATATTCCAAGTAGAAAGAGGGATAAAAGGTAAAAGAGCAAAAGAACCATACCATATATTTTTTCCAACAAAGCTCATCTTTCCAAATTGCTCTTCTCAGCACACTTCTGTTGTATTTCTTGGTGGCTGGGACTGGAGCATATGACCACCCCTAGACCAATCATAGGGCTGAAGGAATAAGGTTTCTAATCATAATTCATCTTGGAAATCAGGATAAGAACAAACTCTTCTTTAGATCAACATCTCTGTTCTACCTGACAGAATTTCTTCAGGGAAGAGGAGGAATGTATGTTGAGAGGCACTGGATAGCAGCTGCTATGGAACTTCCATTTTCCTTTGGGGAATCCTCTCTTTCCCATATTCAGCCCATGTGGATCAGAAGGAACATCTCCATTCACAAACCATGTATAGGGAGGACAGGCAGGATGCCCCTAATTCCTGCAAGAACCTCCATTGGAGTTACTGAAGAAGTGAAGCCTTCTTGCTGGGAGTGTTGGTTATAAGGTAAATTAAGCCTTGATCTACCAGGACCCTTACATGCATGGACTTTTTTGAGATACAGAGGTTGATAGAGAGAGGGCCTGAGAGTGTGGGACCTTCCTCCAGTAGAGTCTAAATCTAGAAATTGACTCCTAGACTTTTTAGTTGCTCCAGCCTATGAATTCTCTTTGTGTGCCTAGTGCAGTTTAAGGTAGGTGTTTTTTTGTTTGTTTGTTTTTGTTTTTTGTTTTTTTGCTATCAAGAGTCATAATGAATAGTGTACTCAGAGAGTCTCTTCTCTCAGGAGGCCCAGGCTCTTCAGATATTGTTAACTTCTTACCAAAGAATCAACCAGACAACGTGAGGGACCAGCAACAGTCCATTATATGGCCAATGTAGCAAATGTCCTAGCAAACTGTATGCAGGTCTAAAAACAATGTGCCACTTCCTCAAGTTGCAATTGATATGTGAGTTTTTGATAAATTTGTAAATTTCACTGTAATATTTTGTGCATTCTAAATCTGGTCCATACTTTTTAATAGACTCAGATTGCATAGCTGCTTCTTTTTCTTTTCTTTTCCTTACTCTCTTCTTTTTAAGGAGTGTATCACTCATACAACTTGGGTTTCAGCTGTACTCACAAATGATAAATAAAAGAAAATTCCATTGAAAAAATGGAAATTAGGCTATATAGGTAAGAAAGGAGTATGATAAAGCAGCACTCTCTTTTAAGCATAGTATCAGAAAGTCAACCCAAGGAAAAGATGCATCTTTCAGAAAGAAATATCAAAGTGAGTAAGAACTCACTTTCTAGCTCTAGCAAGTAAAAAGGAGAATAAAAGAATATTGTCACTAATCAATAAAGTCTTTAAACTAATAAGATGGTAAAGAGAAAGAGAGAGCTTTAAATATTTTTGTTCATTTTTAAAATTTTCATTGTTCTGAAAAAAATACTCTGCAATCAGAAAACTAGAATAAGTGATGCCTGGATTAGTCAATTAAGCACCTGCCTTCCGCTTAGGTCATGATCCCAGGGTCCTGGGATTGAGTCCTGCATTGGGCTCACTGCTCAGTGGGGAGTCTGCTTCTCTCTCTGCCCCTCCGCCTGCTTGTGAGGTCTCTCTCTCCCATGCTTTCTCTCGAATAAATAAATAAAATATTTTTTTTCTTTTTTACGATTTTATTTATTTATTTACTTGACAGAGAGAGAGAAAGAGCACACAAGTGGGCAGAGTGGCAGGCAGAGGGAGAGGGAGAGGCAGGCTCTCCATGGAGCAGGGAGCCTGACGCGGGACTCGATCCCAGGATTCTGGGATCATGACTTGAGCCGAGGCAGCCACTTAACGACTGAACCACCCAGACCCCCTAGATAAAGAAAATCTTGAAAAAGAAAGAAAGAAGAAAAAAGAAGGAAAGAAAGAAGGAATGAATGAACAAACTAGAATAACCTGAAATGGAAAATCAGGCAAATAACAAAGATAGTAAAATGCTGGTTTGAAAAGCAATAGCTCTTAACTCCTGAGGTCATTGTCTACTTTGAGAATGTAATGAAAGCCCTCTGCCCTCTTCTCAGAAAAATGCACATATAACCCCCCACGTTTTGCACACAGTTTCAGGAATTTACAGACATCTTAAAACAATCCATGGACATTCTGATCCTCAAGATACAGATCCATAGATTCTAGATTAAAACTTCTCTTCTCTTTTAAGCATGTTGTTTTAAAATTCTTTTGGGTAAGAAAATGAAATTAACCAATTTGTCACATTCTGGTAAATAATAGTAGCTATAATTTTAAAAAACTTTTACGGTACGACAAGGTACTGGCTTGGTAGTCTTATATATACCATCTCATTGAATTCTTAGAAGTCTTATAATAACCCAGGAAAGTTGATACTTTAGTTGGCCCTTATTTTATGGGTGGGGGAATTAAGGCTGACTTAAAGAAGTTGAAGAACTTCCTAAAAGGTCACACAACAGGACAGGGATTCAAACCCAGTCAGGTTTGTCTGATACAGAAATCCACCATCCTCTTCTACTGGTCATTTCTTAGTCTCCCTATTCCAACTTCTTGTTTTCAGTTGGGTACCACATTTTCACTTTTTAAGTTCATATTTATTTTTTAAAAGATTTTACTTATTTATTTGAGATAGAATGAGAGCAAGTGTGAGAGAGAGAGAGCATGAGCAGGAGGAAATGGTAGACAGAGAGGAAGAGGCAGGCTCTCCACTGAGCAGGGAGCCCAATGTGGGGCTTGATCCTAGGACCCGTGGATCATGACCTGAACTGAAGGCGGATACTTAACTGACTGAGCCACCCAGGTGCCTCTTTTCAGTTCGTATTTGAGAATACCTACAGAGACATTTCATCATGTTCCTGTAGATGATATTACTAAATCTATTTCTTTAAAAACTCCTTCAGTTGGGTCTCTGCCCAAACTTGACCCCCTCAGAAAAGCTTCATCTAAAATAACCCCCCAGGGGCACCTGGGTGGCTCAGTGGGTTAAAGCCTCTGCCTTTGGCTCAGGTCATGATCCCAGTGTCCTGGAATCAAGGCAGAGAGTCTGCTTCCTGCCTCACCCTGCCTGCTTCTCTGCCTACTTGTGGTCTGTCAAATAAACAAATAAAATCTTAAAAAAATAAAATAACCCCCCAACACTCCAATATCTCATCACTCTATTCCTTTACCTGTCTCATTTATCTTCAGAGCCCCTCTCACATGACATGTTATTACATAATTATTTACTATATTATTGTCTGCATCTTCCTCCATGAAAGCAAGGACTCTCTTTCACTTACTGAGCAACCTCAGCACCTAGCGCACAGCCTAGAATGTGGGAGGTATTTTATTAATATATATTAATGAAGGAGAGAGTGAATGAATGACTATTTGGGGAAGCAAGAGGAGAAGTACATATCTGGTCTTTGTAACAAGGTCAGAACATTCCAGACCAGTGTTTCTCCAGCTGGACAGGGTCTCTCAGGAGGAGTTCTCAGAGAGCTCTGGTTAAGACCTGCCAGTGTGGGGTGCCTGTTAGTATACCTACTCCTTCTGACCTTCCCACAGCCTTGGCAGTGTCTTTTTTTCCTGTGTTAAAGACCCTTCCCCCATAGACCCTTTAAAAACCATTGGACCCACGACAGACTTCTCCAGACTCTCCTCGGTTGTTTAATTCAATGAGAATCTTTGCCTTTTCAACCAAGAACAATGTCACTAAACTCCTGTTTCCTGACCTTTTAGAAAGCTGAAATTTGTGGGACCAAGTCTCACTATAAGAGCCAGATCTGCTCTGCTCTGCTCCTGCTTCTCTGTATAATCTGTCTTCTTTGCCTGACCAGAATTTTCTTTTCTTTTTTAAGATTTTGTTCATTCATTAATTAGTTAATTAATTTTAGAGTGGGCATGTGCACATGTGCATGAGTGCAGGGAGGGCAGATGGGGGGAGAGAGGGAGAGGGAAAAAAAAAAAGAATCTCAAACAGACTCCACACTGAGCACAACTGAACACCAAGAGCTGGACACTTAACTGATTGAGCCACCACATACTCTGGCCAGAAATTTCTTAATAAAATTAGTATCATGTTTTTATCATTTGTTCTCCTGTGGGATTTGAAAACTGGTTTATTTTTTCCTTGGTGTTTTATTGGGCACAGAAGTCACAACTACTGGTCTTTTAAATATCTCCCTCATAACATGGTCATATGTGGATATTTTAAAATCTTCATTATAAATCTGAAAGCATTTTGGAAGACCAAGTGCTGTGTATTAATTATTACATTGTATTTATCTATTTTTAAAAAATACTTTATTTTTTAGAGCAGTTTTAGGTTTACTGCAAAATTGAATGTCAGGTACAGAGATCTCGCTTAAACCCCTTCTCCCACACAGGCATGGCCTCCCCAATTGCTCATTTCTTTTTAGTGCTGAATACTATTTCATTGTCTGTGTGTACCGCAGCTTATCCACTCACCTAGTCAAGGAAATCTCAGTTGTTTCCAAGTTTTGGCAGTCATGAATAAAGTTGCTATAAACATTCATATGCAGGTTTTTGTGTAGACATATGTTTTCAACTTGTTTGCGTAAATACCAAGGGGCACAATGGCTGGATCATGTTTAGGAACATGTTTAGGAACATATTTAGTTTTGTAAGAAACCATCAAGCTATCTTCCATAGTGTCTGTATCATTTTGCATTTCCAAAATGAATGAGAATTCTTGTTCTTGTTTTTTTTCTTATAGATTTATTTTTTTATTTTATTTTATTTTTTTTTAAAGATTTTTATTTATTTATTTGACAGAGAGAAATCACAAGTAGATGGAGAGGCAGGCAGAGAGAGAGAGAGAAGGAAGCAGGCTTCCTGCTGAGCAGAGAGCCTGACGCGGGACTCGATCCCAGGACCCTGAGATCATGACCTGAGCTGAAGGCAGCGGCCCAACCCACTGAGCCACCCACTGAGCCACCCAGGCGCCCCAATAGATTTATTTTTTATTTTTTTTTAAAAGATTTTATTTATTTATTTGACAGAGAGAAATCACAAGTAGACGGAAAGGCAGACAGAGAGAGAGAGGGAAGCAGGCTCCCCGCTGAGCAGAGAACCCGATGCGGGACTCGATCCCAGGACCCTGAGATCATGACCTGAGCCGAAGGCAGCGGCTTAACCCACTGAGCCACCCAGGCGCCCCTAGATTTATTTTTTTAAAGTAGGCCCCGTGCCCAGCACAGAGCCCAATGCAGGGCTCAAAGCCATGACCCTGGACACGTAAGTGACAGTCACCCCGGTGCCCTAAAGATTTTTTTTATTTTTATTTTTAAGTAACCCCTATAGCCATCATGGAGCTTGAACTCACAATCCTGACAGCAAGAGTTGCATGCTTTGCTGACTGAGCCAGCCAGGAGCCCCGGGAGATCATTTTGCTCCATGTTCTTGCCCACATTTGGTAGTGTTAGGATTTTGGATTCTGACCATTCAAATAGGTGTGTAGTATTATCCCATTTTTGTTTTAATTTGTAATTCCCTAATAACCAACTATGTTGAGCATTTTTTCATATGCCTATTTGTCATCTGTATATCTTCTCCAGTGATGTGTTCAGATCTTTTTCCCATTTATTAATCAAATTGTTCATTTAAAATTTTTTTTTAATTTGAGTATAGTTGATGCATGATGTTACATTAGTTTCAAGTGTAAAGCTGTAATTTATTTAACTTCTCTTTACATTATGCTATGCTTCTCACAGTGTAAAATTATTCATTTTTTATTGTCGAATTTAAAAGGTCTTTGCATCATGGGGCGCCTGGGTGGCTCAGTGGGTTAAAGCCTCTGCTTTCGGCTCGAGTCATGATCCCAGGGTCCTGGGATCGAGCCCCGCATTGGGCTCTCTGCTCAGCGGGGAGCCTGCTTCCTCCTCTCTCTCTGCCTGCCTCTCTGCCTACTTGTGATCTCTCTCTGTTGAATAAATAAAATCTTTAAAAAAAAAAAGTCTTTGCATCATTTTGAGTAACAGCTGTTTATCATATATGTCTTTCGTCAATATTTTCTCCCATTTTTTGGCTTGTTTTTTCATTCTCTTGATTTTATCTTTCACAGAGCAGAGCTTAGTTTTAATGAAGTCCAGTTTATAAATTCTTTCTTTCATGGATCATGCTTTAGGGTTGTATCTAAAAAGTCATTGCCGGGGCGCCTGGGTGGCTCAGTGGGTTAAGCCGCTGCCTTCGGCTCAGGTCATGATCTCAGGGTCCTGGGATCGAGTCCCGCATCGGGCTCTCTGCTCAGCGGGGAGCCTGCTTCCTCCTCTCTCTCTCTCTGCCTGCCTCTCTGCCTACTTGTAATCTCTCTCTGTCAAATAAATAAATAAATCTTAAAAAAAAAAAAAAAAGTTTAAAAAGTCATTGCCATACCCAAAGTCATTGAGATTTTCTCCTATGTGGTTTTCTAAGAGTTTTACAGTTTTGTGTTTTATGTTTGGGTCTATGATGAAGGGTATAATATTTAATATTTATATTATAATATAATATAATATTTCTGTCTAGAGTCATTATTTTGCATGTTGATGTCCAGTTTTTCCAGCAGCATTTTTTTTTTACATTTCTTTTAAAAAATTATTTATTTATTTATTTATTTATTTATTTATTTGACAGAGATCACAAGTAGGCAGAGAAGCAGGCAGAGAGAGAGAAGAGGAAGCAGGCTCCCTGCTGAGCAGAGAGCCCAATTCAGGATTTGATCCCAGGACTCCGGGACCATGACCTGAGCCGAAGGCAGAGGCTTTAACCCACTGAGTCACCCAGGCGTCCCATCCAGCAGCATTTATTGAAAGGACTATTTTTGCTCTCTTGTATTGTCTTGGCTCCTTTGTCAAAGATAGTTCAAAAAAATAAAAAAAATATAGTTCACTATATTTATGTGGGTCCATTTCTGGACTCTATTTGCTCCGTTGATCTACTTGTCTACTCTTTGGCAATATTACACTGTCTTGATTACTGCAGCTTCATAGTAACACTTGACGCTGGGTATTATCAATTCTCCAACTTCGTTCTTCTCCTTCAGCATCATGTTGGCTATTCTGGGTTTTTGCTTCTACATATAAAATCAGTATGTCAAAATCTACAAACTAACCTCCTGGGATTTTGATGAGGAATGACCTAAATTTACAAGTCAAGTTGAGAAGAGATGACATCTTTTTTCTTTTTTTAAGATTTAATTTATTTATTTGAGATAGAACGAGAGCAAGAGCAAGAGAGAGATCATGAGCCAGAGTTAGTAGCAGCAGAGGGAGAGGATCCCAGGACTCTGGGATCATGACTGGAGCTGAAGACAGACACTTAACCAACTGAGCCACCCAGGCACCCAGAAGAACTTACATCTTAACAATTCTGAGTCTTTCTATCTATGAATGAACATGAAAGATCTCTCTATTCACTTAGTTCTTTGATTCATCAGAGTTCTTACTTTTCCTTTTGTACTTATCTTGTACATATTTTGTTAGATTTATACCTAAGTATTTCATTTTGGGGAGGTAATGTAATATATAATAATATAAATGGTATTATGTTTTTTTAAATTCCAAATTGTTTGTTGCTAGTATATAGGAAAGTGATTGACCTTTTTTTTTAAACGATTTTATTTATTTATTTGACAGACAGAGATGACAAGTAGGCAGGGAGGCAGGCAGAGAGAGACGGGGGAAGCAGGCTCCCCACTGAGCATAAAGCCCGATGAAGGGCTTGATCTCAGGACCCTGAGATCATGACCTGATCAGAGGCCCAACCCACTGAGCCACCCAGGTGCCCCTGATTTTTTTTTAAAGCTTTTTTTATTTTTTATTTTTTTAAAGATTTATTTATTTATTTATTTGACAGAGAGATCACAAGTAGACAGAGAGGCAGGCAGAGAGAGAGAGAAGCAGGCTCCCTGCTGAGCAGAGAGCCCGACATGGGACTCGATCCCAGGACTCCGAGATCATGACCCGAGCTGAAGGCAGCGGCTTAACCCACTGAGCCACCCAGGTGCCCCTTAAAGCTTTTTTTAAATTTATTTATTTGACAGAGAGATACACAGTGATAAAGGGAACACAAGCAGGTGGAGTGGGAGAGGGAGAAGAAGGCTTCCTGCTGAACAGGGAGCCGGATGCAGGGCTCTATCCCAGGACCCTGGGATCATGACCTGAGCCAAAAGCAGATGCTTAACTGACTGAGCCACTGGTGCCCCTGATTTTTTATATTAAACCTGAATCTTGGAATCTTGCTATAGTCACTTATTATTTATGGGAGATTTTTTGTCAGTCCTTTCAGATTTTCTTTGTAGATGATCATATCGTCTTTGAACAAAGACAATTTTATTTCTTCCTTCCCAGTCAGTGTATCTTTCATTTTCTTTTCTTATCTTATTGCATTATCTAGAACCTCCAGTATGAGGTTAAAAATGAATGGTGAGAGGGAACATTTTTGCCTTGTTCTTGATTACTGGGAGAGCTTTAAGTCTCTTACCATTAAATGTGATGTTAGTTGTAGGTTTTTTTGTGGTTATTCTTTATTAAGTTGAAGAAGATCTCCTCCTCCTAGTTTACTGAGAGATTTTTTTTTTTTATCATGAATTGGTGTTGAATTTTGTCAAATGCTTTTTCTGCATCTACTGATATGGTCATGTGATTTTTCCTCTTTGACCTGTTGATGTGATAGATCATATTAATTGATTTTTGAATGGTGAACCTGTCTTGCATACCTGGGACAAATCCCACTTGGCTATGGTGTACAATTCTTATACATTGTTGGGTGCAATTTGCTAATATTTTCTTGAGGGTTTTACATCTATGTTTATAAGAGATATTGTTCTTCAGTTTTCTTTTCTTGGAATATCTTTACCTGGTTTTAGTATTAGGGTAATGCTGGCCTTATAGAATGAGTTCAGATGTATTCCCTCTGCTTCTATCCTCTGAAGGATGATATCCTTTGAAAGAGGACAGAGAACTGATATAATTTCGTCTTTAAACTTCTGGTAGAATTCACCAGTGGGTCCAGCTGGGCTTTGCACTTCTCTGTTTTATTCATTTTCTTTAATAGATCTAGACCTATTCAGATTGACTATTTCTTTTTATGTGAGTTTTGGCAGGTTGTGTTTTTCAAGAAATTGGTTCATTTCATGTAGGTTATCAGATGTGTGGGCATAGAGTTGTTTATAATATTCTTTTATTATCGTTTTAAGGTCTGTGGTTTCTGTAGTGATGTCCTCTCTTTCATTTCTGGCATTAGTAATTTGTGTCCTTTCTTTTTCTTTTAGTTAGTCTGGCTAAATGTTTAGAGGTTTTATTGATCTTTTCAAAGAAGTAGTTTTTAGGTTCATTGGTTTTTCTCTATTGATTTCCTATTTTCAATCTCATTGATTTCTGTTCTTATTCTTATTATTTTCCTCTCATTAAAAAAAAAAAGATTTTATTTATTTATTTGACAGAGAGACAGAGATCACAAGTAGGCAGAGAGGCAGGCAGAGGGAGAGGAAGGGAAGCAGAGAGCCCGATGTGGGGCTTGATCCCAGAACCCTGGGATCATGACCTGAGCCAAAGGCAGAGGCCTTAACCCACTGAGCTACCCAGGCGCCCCAATCCCACTAATTTTAATAAGATGTATTTTCATTTTCATTCAGTTAAAAAAATTATTTTACTTTCTCTTCAGATTTTTTTGGACCCATGTGTTATTTAGAATTGTGTTTTTGTTGTCGTTGTTGTTTTCTTTTTTAATTTGAGAGAGAATGCAGTGCTGGAACACTCTCCGGGAAAGGGCGTTTTCTCATTGGATTTGCACACTTCTTATAATAACTGTCTTTTCCTGTTTTAGCTTATGCAAAAGCTTTCTTTTGCTCTTCTACTCTTGTTAAATGCAGAAGCAAGCTGAGCTGTCTTGGTTGTGGGGAGCCACACACACCTGCAGACCTTCTCTTGCAATCTGGCCCTTGCTTCTCCGAGTGTGATCAGAATCCCTGGGAAGTTTGTTTAAATGTACATTCCCAGATCTCACTTTCATGAATTTTGATTCATAGGATTAGGTGGAACAAGGAATTTGTGTTTTATTTTTTTTTTATTTTTATTTAAAAAAAAATTTTTTTTTAAGATTTTATTTATTTATTTGACAGAGAGAAATCACAAGTAGATGGAGAGGCAGGCAGAGAGAGAGAGAGAGAGAGAGAGAGAGAGGGAAGCAGGCTCCCTGCCGAGCAGAGAGCCCGATGCGGGACTCGATCCCAGGACCCTGAGATCATGACCTGAGCTGAAGGCAGCGGCTTAACCCACTGAGCCACCCAGGCGCCCCAGAATTTGTGTTTTAATAAGCAAACTCCCACCCCACCCCTGTGATCTTACTTTAAAGCTCAAGAACCATGCATCAGTCCAGGTCCATCTAGTCTAGGAGAGCGTGAGGGTGAAGTGCAGTGAAAGCATATCCTCACTCATGGTTGCCCTTGACTCCTCCTTTGGAACTCCTGTGTCTCCCTACTCCAGTTCCATGGGTCTTTGTGTAATGGGCTGCTACCATCATGCCGGACTTGTGGCTCCTCAAGTCCTTTGGTTCTACCATGGGGTGGTATCTGGGAAAATGCTTGAGATCTGGGAATGTGAATTTAAATGCATTCTCCCTTTATCCTAGGGGAACTGTAATGCTTACTGATTTTTCCCCTAGCCCTTGCTCTGCTGCTGATGAATAGTTTATATCAAGTTCTCATCCCACTGATCCCACTGAATGAGAAAGAGCCCAATAGAGCATGGTTATGTTCTTGGCCACAGAAGCTGGAGGGACCCAAGTATAAATCACCATCCATTCAGTAACATGGCTGTGTGATTTAGGTCACTGGATCTCTTTGTGCTTCCACATTATCTCTAAAATGGAATGAGTATATCTGCTGCACCTGTGTCAAAGCAGTGATGACTGGAAAGAATGGGCTAATGGGGAAATGCATCCTAAAGGTGGGGTTGTGACGTCACTGCTGAGCTATAAAGAAAAAGATTTAAATTAGCTGGAATGTTCTCTTAGAATACCCTTTTATGTTGAGACCCTCTTCCCCCTCAGCCTGGGAGTAGTGGAGGCAGGAAGCTTGCCTTTATACAAAACTTTTTTAAAGTGTTGCAACTGCAGCCTGCAAGGAAAGCTGACCACCTACCATGCAACCGACATCAAAGCTGTTCTCTTTTAAATGGAAGAGGAAAAGTTAGCTTGTTATGTTTGTCTTTCTTTAGGTGGGGTGCCTTCTCAGGCCTTCTTGCTTGGAGAGTGTGAGCCTTGACAAATGCCTCTAAAGTAAACCCACAACCTCACTTGTGAAATGGAAAGGACAATTGGAGAGTACATCCCCGAGATGATGCGTTAGTTCACATACATACACTCTCTGTCAGGGAGGAAACTGCTCTTGTGGAGCTGACGGCCTTCACACCTGCAAGCTGAGGCATTTGAGGCTACACTAGCTGCTTCTAAGAAGGCCCGATTTCTCATGCTTGATCAGCTTAGCGTCCGGGCGGCTGGGAACCGAAGAGCAGGGCCTCGCAGAGAAGCTCTTCCCTCCAGACTAAACTGCTGAGGTTGCCCTCTGGACCTTTATGCACTTCCGGGGTGTTGAAGTAGCTGGCTCCCTCCTTTTAACATAATTCATAGCTGTATGAAGTTGGAGTCTGTTGTGTGTGGGTGTGTGCAAACCTGAGCCTATCATTCTGTGCTTTGATTGCACAAAGGACTTTGAAGCAGGCCTTTCCCAAGCTGGTGGTGTGTATGGGAAATGCCTTGTAGATATCACTCACAATAGGGAAATCCTCTCCTGTATACCGTGATTGGGGCAGAAAGCCTCAATAAAGGGCCGAGCTTTGAGGTATTTTAAAAGAGAGATTAACACTTATTGTAGAAGTGCTAATCACTGATTGAATTAATCAAGGGCCAAACTACAAGGTGTTAACAAGAAAGATTAGTGACTTTGGGTGTGAATATTCAAAGCCATGGATTGGGAAACCTAGGACCAAGATTTTCCCTGGTACATAACAGCAAAAAGAACAAATACAACACAAGGTAATGAACTACTACTTTTACCCAGCAATTTCCTCTTGAGCAGTCTGGGGAATCATTGTTAAAAAATATTAAATGTCAAGTGCATGGGAATAGTGTTTTATTTGACAAAGAGCTATTGTTATTCCTTATGTCTAGTAAGGTCCCTTGTTAGAAATACCAACTGAGGGCTAGGGAGAAACTTTTGTTTTCTTTAGAGGAGAAGAAAATGTCTGGCTCAATTATTTTTGTTTTAAACTGAAGCTTAGTTTGCCTTCAGGAAATTGAACAGATCTTAAATGTACAGTTTAAGCTGAACTACTTTCATAAGAAAGAACTGGGAAAAATACTTCAGTGCTACAACATGTGTTCAGTTTTTTCCCCCTCCTTTCTGGAAAAAAGTGATCTGTAATCTGAGAAGCAAATAACTGAGGAAATAGAATTTGAAAGTGAAATTAGAACAATAAGGAGATAGTTGAATCAAATAAATGGCTATGTCCAATCACTAAGTCTGAATAAATGGTTTTCCAGGAAGTCTGTGTTTGCAGCAAATATAATGCGAGGGCAGAGGGGAGAAGGGGGTCACCTGAGGGAGGTTACTGAGAAAATGAAGAGATTTGAGAATGAAGTGTTAATTTTAGAAGAATATGATGAAAAAACTTGAAGAAACCCAGAAGGGGGAAAAAACTGGAAATAGATAATTAAGTGGAGTGAACTTGAAAAATTTATTGAAATTCTGTGTGGAGCAATCAAGGGTTGAATGAGTGTCTTTTTAGTACTGAATTGAGGAAGGAGAGTGAGGACACTTACATTTATTGGGCTTTAGGAGGGTTATTGAGGGTTTAGTAGGGTTACTGAGGGTGGCTCAGACAGTTAAGCGTCTGACTCTTGATTTCAGCTCAGGCCATGAAAGCTGTGAGAAGGAGCCCTGTGGCAGCCGCTCCCCATTCTCTCTCTCCCACTGCCCCTCCCCATGCACTTGTGTGGGCTCTTTCTCTCTCTCTCTGAAATAAATACAATTTTGAAAAACAAATAAAGGAATCCTATAGCGGCATTTTAGAGATAAGTGCTTTTGCAGATTTTTAGTTTTGGTGACTACATATCACTGGCTATTCATTTCAAAAGTGACAAGCTTAATATGGAGCACTTTATAGGGGCTTTATGGAGGTTGAAGCAAATGAACAAAACCTTCGTTTTATACCTCTTGCTACACAGTTACTTAACTACAGTTTTCTTACAGCTGTAGTTTGGGGACTGAGGGTATTTCACACCTTTTTCCTTCTCAAGCCTCGCGTTAGCTTTTTGCTCATTGTGGAGTCTGCTTGAGATTCTCCCTCTCCTTCTGCAACCCCACTCCTCGCTCGCTTGCACACATGTGTGTGCTCTCTCTGAAATAAATAAAATTTAAAAAGTACATAAAGGAATCCTATAGTAGCCACTGTCGGGCTCCCCGTTGGTCATGGACCCTGCTTAAGGTTCTCTTTCTCCCTTTTCCTCTGCCCCTACATTCCCCCCTCTCTTTCCCTCTCCAAAAAAAGAAAAAAGAAAAAAGTGTCATTGAATGTGAATGGCTAGGAGAGGTGATCTCCTTAAATAGGTGATCTCTTGTAATCTTCACTATCAACCTACTAGTTGATAGTTGCATGGAGAAACTGCAGCTCGGTAAGAAGTCTTGGGGATATGTACTCAGTGTATGTTTTGAACATAAGCCAGCCAAAATGGATCTTAAGTTGATGAAACACTCATCTTAGATTTTCTTAAAAATTTTCTTAGCTAGAAAAAAAAAATGTTTACCATATAAATTTAGTAGGATTAATCAGGTATTGGCATGTTTAAAATTTTCATCGCCTAGACCAGGCACCATCCAAGAGAAATGTAACATAAGCTACATGATGTGACTTAAATCTCGTAGTAGTCATATTTTATTTTATTTCATTTTTTAAAAGATTTTATTTATTTATTTGACAGAGAGAGGAGGGTGGGGAACACAAGCAGGGAAAGCAGCAGGCTGAGGGAGAAGCAGATTCCCCCCTGGACAAGGAGCCCGATATGGGATTCAATCCCAGGACCTGGCGATCATGACCTGAGCCGAATGCAGATGATTAACCGATTGAGCCACCCAGGCATCCCTGTAATAGTCACATTTTAAAAAGTAAAAGAAATGAATAAAATTAATTTAAATACCATATACATATATTTTTTAAGATTTTATTTATTTGGCAGATAGAGACACAGAGAGAGAGGGAACACAAATAGGGGGAGTGGGAGAGAGAGAGAGAAGCAGGCTTCCTGCTGAACAGGGAGGCCGATGCAGGGCTTGATCTCAGGACCTTGGGATCTTGACCCAAGCCAAAGGCAGATGCCTAACCACTGAACCACCCAGGCGCCCCCAAATAATATATTTTATCTAATATATAATTTCAACATGTAATCAGTATACACAATTGTTAATGAGGTGTTTTACTTTTTTTTTTTTTTAAAACGGAGTCTTTGAATTCTAGAGTGTATTTTTAGACTTACAACCTATTTCAGTTTGGAGTAACCTCATTTCAAATGCTCATTAGCCATGTGTTGCAACTGTACTGGACAACAGAAACATGGACTGTGCTCTTTCTAGCCGTTGGAGAGAATGACTCAGTAGGTCAAGGGTATGAGAGGCCCACTAGGATATGAATGAGTGGTTGCTGAATATCTTCCCTTTTATTTTTCTAGAGGAAAAGCTGTAATTAAAAAAATTTTTTTTTTCTTTTGTCTCCAGCACTGAGACAGATAAAGCAAAAGTTACCTTGTTTCCCCTAAGATTTCTTTACTTACTTGAGAGAGAGTGAGCACATGCACTCAAGCGGGGGCAGGGGCAGAGGAAGATGGAGAGAGAGAATCTCAAGCAGATTCCCGGCTGTACTTAGAGCCCGATATGGGGCTCAATCCCACAACCCTGAGATCATGACCTGAGCCAAAATCCAGTTGGACGCTTAACCAACTGAGCCACTCAGGTGCCCCGTAAGTTACCTTTGATCCATTTTCCTTTGATGGTCCTAATCCCCTCTCCAAGAGCAGTGTGTTAGCAGTGGGGTACTTTTCAGAAGATCTATTTGTATTACTTTACATATATGCATACATCCAGAAATATATTGTTGAGATGTGTGTTTTTTGAAAGGTGGTGAGATAACATATTTCCCAATTTGCTTTTCTCATTTAAGAATGTGACTTTGAGGGTGCCTGAGTGGCTCAGTGGGTTAAGACGCTGCCTTCGGCTCAGGTCATGATCTCAGGGTCCTGGGATCGAGTCCCGCATCGGGCTCTCTGCTCAGCAGGGAGCCTGCTTCCTCCTCTCTCTCTGCCTGCCTCTCTGCCTACTTGTGATCTCTCTCTGTCAAATAAAAAAATAAAATCTTTAAAAAAAAAAAAAAAAAAGAATGTGACTTTGAGGGTGGGAGGTTGGGGTACCAGGTGGTGGGTATCATAGAGGGAATGGGTTGCATGGAGCACTGGGTGTGGTGCAAAAATAATGAATACTGTTATGCTGAAAGTAAAAAATAAATTTAAAAAAAAGTTAGTTTGCAATACTTTTTAACAGGGCAATATTTTTCTCATTATTACATAAGGTAATTAGATGATGAGATGTCAAAAGTAGTCATCATTCTATGTCCCAAAAATAAACAAAACATTATTAAAAAAAAAAAAAAAAAGAATGTGACTTTGAGAATTCTTCATGTTGGTAGATTCATCAACCTCATAATTTTCTCCTGTTGCGTAGTGGTCTGTAATTATTTCCCCATCAATGGACAGACTCTTTCTAATTTACTCTTGTTATTACTAGAACAACTGTAATTGCAATGGCCTCTTTTTGATGGTGAAAATAACATCATTTTCAGAGAAGAGGATGGCAAGTCTGTCAGAAACTGGAAAATTAGATAAATTGTTCAAAACTGAGAGCCACTGCTGATGCCTCTCTGACTTGCCCAAGCCCTCTCTTAGAGCTACCCCATTTCCCGCTGAGATGCTCAAAATAAGTAATTGCAAGTGGTTTTTTTTGCTAGCGGGTAACTTGGCTTCCCAGGGGCTTGAGACTGGAATAGAGGAGGAATAGAAAGAAAATAATTTTCTTAAAGTCCAAGAGAGATAATAATGTTCAACCAGAACAATGAGGTGGTCCCAGTTTGGAAGATTCACCGGGATTCTTCACACCCTCACACCCACCCTCCAGGTGTTCAAAGACCTCCTGTTGTCTTGACTGCTCACCAGTGTCCTGAACCAGGCCTGCCTTCTTTCTCCTCTCTTCTCCGCTAGTGTCTCATATTCCAAAATTCGTCACTTTAATTTCTCCCAAGGAATGAAATCAATCCAGTCCATACATACTCATGACAATAAGCAAAAGAACTCTAACCTTCATAAGGAGAGCTGTATTTTAAAAGATGTGTTAAGGGGCACCTGGGTGGCTCAGTGGGTTAAAGCCTCTGCCTTTGGCTCAGGTCATGATCCCAGGGTCCCGGGATCAAGCCCCACATCCGGTTCTCTGCTCAGCAGGGAGCCTGCTTCCTCCTCTCTCTCTGCCTGCCTCTCTGCCTACTTGTGATCTCTATCTGTCAAATAAATAAATAAAAATCTTTGAAAAATAAAAATTAAAAGATGTGTTAAATTGATAGTTCTCTATTCTCTCCATCTATCCATCCATTCATTCAGCAAACCTTTCACTAGTATCTACTAAGTGCCAGGTACTAGGTTGGGTCCCGGAGATGCAAAGATATAATAAGGACTTTCAGGTACCATGTAGGGGGTGGGCAGTAATCTTTGGGGTGGTATGGGAGGAGTGTGTTGTAAACACACTCATTTCAGGGTTCTACCTAACAGGATTTAAGAATGGTGCAGTGGCCTTTTTACCTGTGTCCTCTTTGCCTCTTTGTTGTCTGGCTGAGCAATGTTCTTTGCCTCTTCTCATTACATCAGTTGTGATGTAATGAACACTGGGTGTTGTAGGCGTCCAACTTTTGGTTTCAGCTCAGGTCTTGATCTCAGGGTTGTGAGATTGAGCCCCATGTTGGGCTCTGTGCTCAGTGTGGAGTCCGCTTGAGATTCTCCCTCCTCCTCTCCCTCTGCGCTGTCTGCTCATGCTTGCTTGCTCTTTCTGTAAAATAAATAAATAAATCTTCAAAGGTGTGCTGGAAATGGCTTATACAGCTCTCAAAAGGCAATGTTAAATGAAAATAATAATAATAATAAAATAAATAAAGATAGCCCTGAGTAAAAACTTAGTAGAAAGGTAGAGGTTCATTTAAAGGACAATACATACAGCATGATTCTGGCTAGTAAGAAAACAAACCCAGGAAAAAGAAAACAAGACAAAATCAGAGAGGGAGACAAACCATAAGAGTTTCTTAAGCATAGGAAACAAACTGAGGGTAGCTGGGTGATGGGCATTAAGGAGGGCATGTGATGTAATGAACATTGGGTGTTGTATGCAACTAATGAATCCCTCTACCTCTGAAACTAATAGTACACTGTATGTTAACTAATTGAATTTAAATAAAAATAGGAACCCCCCCCCCACTCCCCAAAATTAAGATGCTCTGAAAAGGAACACATACTCTTCCACTCCATACCCTTTCCCTGGGCCTTTTTACCTGTGTCCTCTTTGCCTCTTTGTTATCTGGCTGAGCAATGTTCTTTGCCTCTTCTCTTTCCATAGCACAACTGCCTATTATTTCAGACAAGGAACGAGTCTGGCACCTCAGATGTAGACCAGTCCAGAGCCTGTGATGTAGAGCATCATGTGATGAAATAGTAAATCTCATTTGTGAGGTAGATTTCTGTGCAAAGCAGAAACTGTTTAAGGATGTGATTAGCAGCTTTTCCCCCACAGAAGCATGTAATGAAGCCATTTACATAATATGTTCAGTTAGAAATTATGCATTGTAGAATGATGCTAACCTAAAGTAGTTTTGAAACCGATTCCTTCTCTCCCCCATGTTGACCAGATAAGCCTGGCTTCTACCCAAAAAGGATTTTAAATTAGTGAGTCATTAGGCTGCGTAAAAAGAACTTGCCTTGTGTAAAGGTACCCTCTTCCACAAAACAAAAGGGCCTCGATGACCACAACTCAGTTAAAGTGAAGATTAAACATTTTAACCAGAACAGTGCCCTAATTCAGCAAATTTTATTTATGTCCAAATGCAGTGCTATTGGCAATGAAGAGCAATTCGAGAAGTCATAACCCAAGACAATTATTGTGAGGGCCTTTAGAGTTTCCTATAAATGTACCTGGTGACCTCAGAGCCAGTGCTGGACCACGTTGTCAAATATTTGTATTAGGTGTTCCTGTGTTTAACACACTAATTAAAAAGATGGAATTCTTTGATTCTATCTCAAATCATTTTACTTGTGCTCTCTTTCTGGAAGAGCCTGCTGGATAAATGGAGCTAAGAGTATGCTTTCTAAAAAGAGGCTTTACTGTGTTGCAATAAATCTGGAGACCGAAGACATTAATGTACCTGAAGTGGTCTTAATGAGCCTGTGGTCGAGATCATCCTTCCAGTCCTGTTTCAGGGACCTTTACCTTGAAGGTTATAAATCCTTTGAGAAATGACTATAATGGGGGAAAGCTTTACCAAAGGAAACATTCAGTTCAAACATAGCTAAATGCACCCTGGCCAGATGGGCGGGTTTAAGGACAGGTGAGGAAGCCATGACACTTGGAAGCGTTAACCCTGTGAGGGGAGGTCACATGACTGGCCCCGAAATCTACTCAGAGGAAACAAAAGTACCATTTGGAAATCTCTCCATGGCCTTCCAAGTAATTTCTCTACTTGACTTTCCTATTTATAGTCAAGGGCAGGAGGGGGTACAGAGAGCCCCCATCCAAAACGTTATCTGAACGCCACCTGCTTCAGAAACCCTGGGGGAATTATCGAGAATGGACATTCTTAGCCCCAAACTCATTGCTGCTGAACCAGAAACCTGCATGGTGTTGGTGTGGGGGGAGGTTGGAAGGCTTGAATTCTGAATTTTTTTAAATTTAAATATTTATTTATTAATCTATTTTAAAATAACAGTAAAGCCATTACATTAACATATATCCCATGAATAATAATTATATTTTTCAAAATGAATACTTTAGTAAGAAGTGTGGTATAATTTTGTATTCCTGCCATTCTTCTTAATATCTAGCTTTAATTAAGGACAGATGGATTGTCTTTTCTGCTTCTGCATTGATTGACTCTGTTGTGATATGTTGTTTTGGTTGAAGTCTGGTAGGTCTCATATAGGTATGAAGTTAGAAAAAAGTAGGGTGTTTTAATAGCTTTCTCAGATAATTGTGCTTTTTAAATAAATTTCACCAAAGTTGGACAAGTAAGAGTTTCTTTCTTTTTTAAAAATATTTTGTTCGGGACGCCTGGGTGGCTCAGTTGGTTGAGCAGCTGCCTTCGGCTCAGGTCATGATCCCAGCGTCCTGGGATCGAGTCCCACATCGGGCTCCTTGCTCCGCAGGGAGCCTGCTTCTCCCTCTGACTCTGCCTTCCACTCTGTCTGCCTGTGCTCGATCTCGCTTGCTTTCTCTCTGATGAATAAATAAATAAAATCTTTAAAAAAAATATTTTGTTCATTTTTTTGAGGGAGAGAGAGAAAGAGAGAGAGCGCACATATTGCAGGAAGCAGAAGGAGTGGGAGAAGCAGACTCCCCACTCAGCAGGGAGTCTGACTTAAGGGTTCCATTCCAGGATCCCGGAATCAGGACCTGAGCCGAAGGCAGATGCTTGACTGACTGAGCCACTCAGGCACCCCACATAACAGTTTCTTGAGGGGTAATTGCAGTGTGGAATCTGAAATCATATCACCAAATTTTCATACTGTTATATTAAAATTTACTCATCTATCTGAAATCTGGCTTTTTCTAACCAGCTACGTAGTGTACGCTTATACAGACCATAGTTTTAGAACCCCCCGGTCCAGTTCAATCCCTTTATTATGCAGAAGTAAACTGAGGCCCTATATAAATGCATCTTCTTGTCATGGGACCCAAAGGGTTTTCCTTTTGTGATACTCCTTGGTCACTAATATAGTGCTGGAAACATAATGGGAGACATGTACATTCTTCTACGTTCCTCTGTCTGTTTCATTGTTCCAACAGGCAGTATCCCAAAGGGGAAAATGCAGGTGGGTAACTTATTCAGGGCAGGATATTCAGGGAAGTAAATAGGAGGCAGAAACCAAACCAGAAATCTAACTACTTCCTTTGTATCAAGAGGCAACCTTGGGTCTTTACAACTGGATATTAACTTTCGTTTTCAGATTCCTGGTGGCTCAGAGCAGAGTAAGGCATTGGTGTCTTGTGATCACATCAGGACCCTTCCTACAGTGTGTGGAAACATTCATATTGATGCCAGTGTTTTTTCATGTAGTTTTAGGAGTCTTCATTCCTCTAGCATGATGTAGGTTATCAAAGATGTTTAAAATTGGTTCTCATCTGAACTAAATGCACATTCTTCAAGAGAGGAAGGGAGAAAGGTTCTGATGTTGCCCTGGACCAGGACAGCGAGCTTTAATTAACCCTCAGTATCTATTCTCACTTTTTATCAAAACAAAAGTTTTGCAGCTGCGCACATGCCCCCCAAATTAAGACTATATCTTCCAGCATCCCTTGTTGCTAATTGTTACTTAGTTTTTGCCAGTGAGGTATGAGTAGAAGTGCTGTGGGGTAGTTCTGGAAACCTTTCTTTTTTTTTTTTTTCTTTCTTTTTTTTTTTCTTTTTAAAGAGGCAGGCAGAGAGAGAGAGAGAGGGAAGCAGGCTCCCTGCTGAGCAGAGAGCCCAATGCGGGGCTCGATCCCAGGACCCAGGATCACGACCTGAGCTGAAGGCAGAGGCTTAACCCACTGAGCCACCCAGGTGCCCCACTGGAAACCTTTCTTAAGAGCTAACTGGCATATGCCCTTTGCTGTTTCTTTCTTTTAAAATTTATTTATTTAATTTATTTATTTAATTTATTTATATTACATTATATTTTATTTTTTATTTATTTGACAGAGATCACAGGTAGGCAGAGAGACAGGCAGAGAGAGGAGGGGGAAAGCAGGCTCCCCAACGAGCAGAGAGCCCGATGCGGGGCTTGATCCCAGGACCCTGAGATCAGGACTCGAGCCGAAGGCAGAGGTTTTAACCCACTGAGCCACTCAGGTACCCTCCCCAACCCTGCCCTTGGTGTTTCTTATTTCC
Source organism: Mustela nigripes (assembly GCF_022355385.1). Classification (NCBI taxonomy): domain Eukaryota; kingdom Metazoa; phylum Chordata; class Mammalia; order Carnivora; family Mustelidae; genus Mustela; species Mustela nigripes. Next base: position 158,124,491 of record NC_081560.1, read on the forward strand.
TTCCTCCTGGAGAGAGAGACTAGAACTCCATTATGGGTCATGAGAACAAGGCCTAAGTATAGGGTCGTAGGCATGGTGGGCAGAAAACTGGAAGGAGCTCAAGACCTCGAGGACTTCATGGAGCAGAATTATCATCTCTGCCTGCATGTACCTCTGGGTGGTTACACCAGAAAGAAATGCAATTCCAGGTTATTCAGCCCTCTTTTATTCTGGATCCCTATTACTTGCAGCTACCCCTAACCTAACCGATGCCTCCTATGATATGTGAGAGAGGGAGACCCTGCTAATTCCCTGTGAGCCCTTCACTCTGCTGCTGGTTGTCCTATGACATTACCACTTTCAAGAACTTTTACAGGGTGGGGCAGAATCCTGGGGGACCTGGACTCTCTTAGCTGCCCTGGCACCCTGGGCATGGTACTGTGTCCTCATCAAGATGGAGGAGAGAAAGTCTACTTGGCTGTTACTCCCTTGACTTTGCCCATACCCTCTGTCAGGAACGTGGGTGGGTGTAGCTTCATTCAGACGAGAGGATCATGTTAGGAACAGACACTACTTGACAATTTTTCTCTGTAGATGTATGTTTAATTCTTACCAGAGATTTATTTTTAACACCTTAACTTTAAAAATACTCACATATTTTCTTAATGTGTTTTTTAAATTCTGATTTCTTTTCTCTTGATTTTCACTAATTTCATGCATTTTAGTATTTGATATAATTTTATTCTTTTACATGAGTTTTTAGGTTTTAATCTGCTTTCTTCTTTGGTATTTTAATTTGTTTACCCTTCTATTTCCTATTTTTATTCTCTTACCTTATCATTTTGATATTTTGATTAGACTTTAAAAAATCTACTCCTATCATCTTTCTTTTTATCTTAATGTTACCAACATTTTCATATTATCCAGTTTTAAAAGTTTATTGTTAGTTTAGCTTGTCAATATTTAGGGTTTTTTTTTTTATGTTGTGGTTTTTCTTTATTCCATTTTTTCAAGTTTAAGTTCTTCCTGACATTTTTTATTTAACATTTGCAATTTGTTTTACCCTTTAGTATTAAAAGTGTCACAAGGTTTTGCTTTTGATTTTTGAGCTTCTGGTTTTATTTCTTGATTTTAGTGTTTCCATATCTATTATGCCTGTTCTTTGTTTCCCATCCATAACTTCTGATCGATTTTTAGTCCTTGTTGTTTTTCTATTTCTCTTATTGATAAATATGGGGTATACCACAGAAATGATGCCATGGTATTCTGGCCTCCATTCCCTAACTTGGTCCTCTGCTGTGGGGTACCTTGACTAGAGGTTGGGGAATGGGGGAAGAGGAGGAGTCTGTGGTTTCTGTAGTAGGCCAAAATTTGGGGGAATTTGGGTGGCTTAGTTGGTTAAGCATCTGTCTTCAGCTCAGGTGATGATCCCAGGGTCCTTGGGAGGGAGCCCTGATCGGGCTTCCTGCTCAGCCGAGAGTCTGCTTCTCCCTCTCCTTCCGCCCCTCCCCCTGCTCATACTCTCTTTCACTCTCTCTCCCAAATAAAGAAATAAAACCTTAAAAAACAAACAAACGAACTTGTCGCTTTGTACTGAAGGATAAGCACAGTGCACTGTTTGCAAGGATCCATTTTACTTAAATTTTGGGAGAAAAAAATCCTGTATCCTTCAAGATTCTTGGCAAGAAATGATCATTACATGCACTTAAAATGCAGTGTCAACTTTAAAAAGTTCACCCCAAGTTCCCAAAATTGGTAGATTCAAGTAGCAGTATCCCAATTGTAAAACAAAGAGAGAAGTCTCCGGATACCATTTGTATCAAATACGTGGACCCAAATGCTTCAGTATTCTCTTTTTTCTCTTCTTTAATCCCCCTATTAAAATTAAACTAAGAGGCCCTTCTTCATTCAGCCTGCCTTTGACATGCCCTTCAGTTTCCTCCTGGTTTGTTAAATCTCTATCCTTCTATCACAATTGTCTCATGAAGGTAGTTTCACCTGCTGGACCCAACTCATGCACAAAAGTGGTCTCAGAACATTGAACTTTCTTTCCATTTTATGTCATGCTTAAAGCAGCAAGGGATTGTGTTTTCTCCATGTGTTTCTTGGAGGGATAGTCCAGTGCCTGGTGCACTCTAGGTGTTCAGTGAATGCTGAATGAGCAAGGAATGAATGGAGGGATGGGTGGATAAAGGCTTAGCATTTAAGTCGTATTGACTTCTGACTACAAAATGCAGTTGGCTTACTGTCAGTTCTCATTGTTGCAAACATTTTTACAACATAACCTCAACTTTCTCCCCTATCTCTTATCCCTTTCTTGAATATATTTTCTCATTTGGCTTTCAGAATTAAATGCAATTCTGGTCTAACTACATACCTCCAAATTCTGTAACCCTTACTGTTTGCTAGTCTTTCTCCTGGCCTTCATTGTAGACATCCCAAGGCTCAGGCATTGGACTCATTTCTTTATTTTCTGCCTGGTTCAACCCAGATAGTTGTCACAGCTTCAACCCTCAGCGCCATGCTGATAACCCCAAGTCTGTATCTCTAGCCCTGACCTCTCACCTGAGCTCCTGCCTCTTATCTCTGTCTGCCAACCACTGGAGACTTCTGCCTGGATCTCTTACTCCTGCATATCCCAAACCAACCTCCTCAGATTCCCCTCTATGAGGGAAGTGTCTGTGTGTATTTTATTTGCTTGGTACCACTGCAAGCAAAGGATAATAAGAATAGTGACCATATTTTGGTTACATAATATATATTGGGTACTTTACATTTAGGAGCTCATTTAATCCTGCCAGGTAGGAATTATCTGCATTTTTATAGGTGAATAAATGGAGGCTCAGAGAAGTGAAACAATCTGCCCCAAATCATGAAGCTTGTATGTGGGATTCGAATTCAAGATTGTCTAGCTCCAAAGCTCATTTTTTTCTTCTATGTCACACAACTCTCACATTCTAAAATTGATAGCTCAGTTCCTTGAGAGATGGGGAATGTCACTGATCTCTGTGAGGGCTTAGGATTCGGCATGATCTCCATCCCCCCATTGACAGTGTTTCCTCAGTAACAGGTGGTGATTAAACATAGAGGTTTAGCACTCAGGCAGACCTGGTTCAATCTCAGGGCCATTATTTTCATGAAGGGGTGGGGTAGTTAACCTTTCTGAGGCTCAGTTTTCTCATCTGTGAAAAGAAGATGTTAATACCTACCTCCCAGAAGTACTGGGGAGAGAAAAATGAAAGAATGTACATCAAGAATCCACTGATGGGACGCCTGGGTGGCTCAGTTGGTTGGACGACTGCCTTCGGCTCAGGTCATGATCCTGGAGTCCCGGGATCGAGTCCCGCATCGGGCTCCCAGCTCCGTGGGGAGTCTGCTTCTCTCTCTGACCTTCTCCTCATTCATGCTCTCTCTCTGTCTCTCTCTCAAGTAAATAAATAAAATCTTTAAAAGAATCCACTGAAATGTCCATCAACTGATGAATGGATAAATTAAATGTCCTATATCCACACAGTGGAATACTGTTTGGCAATAAGAAGCAATAGAGTTCTGATACTCTCTACAACACAGATGAACCTTAAAATCTATGCTAAGTGAAAGAAGTCATTCGTAAAATACCACATGTTGTATGATTCCTTATATGTGAAATGTCTAGAATAGGCAAATCTATAGAAAGAGAAAGCAGAGTAGAGGTTGCCTAGAGCTGGAGGTGAGAGTGGGAAGGTGATGCTCTGCGGGAAATGGGGAGTGACTGCTAGTGGGTACTGCATTTCTTTTAGGGGGTGATGAGAGTGTTCTAAAATTGTGCTTTTGGTTACACAACTCTCTGAATACACCAAAAACTACTGAATTGCCCTGAATTTGGCTAAATAGCTGAATTGTAGGGTATCTGAATTCTATCTCAATCAAGATGTTTTGAAAAAAAGAACGTATGTCAGATGCCTAGCACATAATTAGTGCTCACTTTTCTGGCTTTCCCTTCTTTGGCTGGTTTGTCTTCAGCAACTGATTATGGACGTTGGCTCCTACCTGCAACACTCTGGTTTGCCATAAGCAAAGTGCAGCTGTCCCCAACCCTTGCTAAACACTTGGTGAACTTACTTTGTCTCCCTTTGAAGTGCTTGAAGATTTGGGGGAAGTCTGCTTGCTGCTCCTCATTGCTTGACGTCTGTCTGGGCCTGAGCTGTCCTGAATGTGCCCTCTTTCACTAAGTCTCTCAAAATCACCTTCCTGGTTACCTTCCAGACCTTACCCTTCTCCTCCTTAGTCAACCAACACTTGGTAGGTAATGACCCAAAGCTGAGCGCTGCTAGGCCTTGTGGGTGACAGGAGGAGGTTAGACTCCGCCCCCACCACAAAGAGCCCTTTGATTGTGGTTGGGGAAATAACACATAGATATAAAAGCACAGCTAAGGTGAGGACACAAGTCTGTTAAGTGTCAATTGTGTAATTCTCACTTAGGTGCTACAGGAGTTTAAAGAGGTGGGAGATCATTGGTTGGGGAAGTCTTCAAAATGCAGTTGGTTTTTAATTGATGGGTAAGCTTCACAGTGGAGGGAAGGGGCAGGCGAGTGAGCAAAGGCTTGCGTATGTGTCTTCTTTCTTCTTGCCCTGTACATTTATTGAGCACATAATATATGCTTGTCCCTAGGGTTATAAAAAGAGATGTCCTGGCCTGGAGGAGCTTACAGACGTGGGGAACAAGAGGACAAGCAGCCTGTGCATACAGGGGAGCAAGTGAGGTACTTGTCTGAGGGAGTGTGTGGAGGCATCACAGAAGAGCTGACATTCGGATGTGAGAGTGAAGAGGCGAGGAAGCAGCTGACATTTCAAGTCAGGTGGTGAGGAAGCAGGGTACCGCCCAAACAGAGGTCCAAGGCCTGAAAGCTGGGAGCTGATGAGGCTGGGAAGGTGTGTGGGGACTTAATTGTGAAGACACTGTGTTTTACATGAAGTAATTTATGGTTGATTCCAAGGCAATCGAAGGTGGCGGGGGTGTCACCGTTTCCACTTCTCTCAGGCCAAATTGTCTGACTCCAGGTCTGTCTCTCAGTGTCTGTGGCACGTCAGATCCCGCCGGAGGCTTCCCGCAGCAAGGCTCCTCCTTGCTCTCGTGAAACTGAATGCTGTCCAAGTTCTCTTTTCTTGAGGCCTTGCCGTATGGGTCCCCAGGGAAGGCACACTTCTCCATCCACCTTTCGTATCTTTCACAAACCTTACTGGAGCCGGAGAGGGAAGTTTGCATGGCAGCTCCCCGGCAGAGATCAACGCATTCAGAGTCAAAATAACATTGATCCTGCGGATTTTTACCTGTGGTCAAACGCGACACGTCTGTGCATGCCTTTCTAAATTTTATTTTGATTAAAACATTTTTAAACGCAGGCCCAAATCACTCAACATACAAGTCCTTATAATATTCTCGAAGTAAATCATACTTTCCATAGAATTTTCTCTGTACTGAAAAATTTAAAACATCTTTCTCTAAGAACATGAAACTCTTTGCAGATCGTTGAAGGATTCGTGGAAACACATATAACACATCCAAATGTACTTAAGAAGTGTTTTTATTTTTTATTTTTTATTATTTCTTTTTTTAAAGAACTGTTTTTAAACAGAGCACTGTACTGTACGGATAATTATTTCTACCATCTACCAGCAAAATGAGATTGTAGTTTCCAAACAAAAGGGCAAGTTTGTTGACTGAATACATACTCATTTATCATGCTTTCCTGTACCGTATTAATATTTTTAACTGGCTAGTCAATCATAAAAAAATTAAAGCCTCCCGGTAAATCTTATCAGTACCCGCAAAATAATGGGATTTCTGTTTACAAGGTGTCGATTGTGTTCAGTCTTTGATAATGACGGCAGACAGTCAATAAACACTGGGACATTTACATGGTCAGTAGGAGCCTAACTAAACTATCTAATCTTTCAAAAGACAGTCAACACAATGAACTCTAAACCTAATCCCCTCAAATACTGGAGAGACAGTTTAGTGCTTTAAATACTGCTCAACCCCAAACCCTACACTAAAAAGAACCATTAAGGCTTTTTCTTAAACTCACAGAGGCGGGACATTCTGATTTCAGTTCCATTCTCTGATGGCAAATCTTTGCCTTATAATCGAAGTTCAACCTTTTACAGGATCTAGGATCTGCGAAGGGTGACAAGTATTGTAAGTATGGTAGAACTTGACTAAAAACTGAAAGAGGATTAGTGTTTGATGCCTTTAAAACATTTTTTTGATGCTTATTTTACAATTTTAAATGACTTTTTTTTTTAAATTTCAAGAAAGCAAAACGCATTGGTTGCTTGTTTTGCTTGTTATAATCAAGTAAATTCACATTTACTCAGAATTCCTGTACAGTTGGTGCTATGTTTATTGCTGGGAGGTCTTTTTCTTTTTTTTTTTAAGCTTAAAGGGGGAAAAAAAACAGCTATTAATTGACCATTTCCTCTTTTTCAGGCCTGTGTTATTCAATGAAGATAAAGTTTTAAAATCCTAAAATCCTGACAAGAGACTTGTATAATGGCTGACTATGGAGTCACGAATTTAGACCCTAAAAGAAATTTTGGGTGTTCAGTGGCAGAGAGAGAAAGAGATAAGAATTTCAGCATGACTTGTGTCAATGTCCTTTTGCCTTATGTGGTATTTTGTGGTGTTAGTGAATAATAGGAAGATGCTTGGGAGAGCATTGGTTTGATCCTGGCTGGGAAAAGTGGGCTGATACTCCACTCTGAAAGCATGGTTTTCCTGAGATGTTTGCTTTGGGGCTCTTTTTCTCTTCTTGCCCAACCAAGGTGTTAGTTTCTTCATTGTTCCTGTCTAAAGAGCTTGGCCAGAGAGGTTCTGGGTTTTTGCTCCATTCCACACCTGAGGCAAGAGTGGAGCTCAAAAAAGTGCAAGCTTGCTCCTGTGGAACAGCTTAAAACAGATGTGACCTTGCTTTGAAATCCGATGAACACAATAGACCTCCTGAGATCAGATGTTCAGTTCTCTTCAGGCTGCAGAAATGAGAGATTCTTTGGCTGACCTGGCATTCTGCCATGTCTGAGAGCCCGCTGGAATCTCTGCTTTGCCATTTGCAGGAAATGGCAGGAAGTGTGTGAAAATCTGGAATCCACCAACAGGATTTAATCATGCCACATTATGAGGTCACTCTCTCTTGTCAGTGATTGAGAAGGAAGAAGACTGATTTATTTTATTTTTTAAAAATTTAATTAAGTTTTTACATTGTAATTCCAGTATAGTTGGCACACAGTGTTATATTGGTTTCAGGTGTAAATGTAGTGGTTCAGTACTTCCATACATTACTCAGGGCTCATCATGATAAGTGTCCTCCTTAATCCCCATCACCTGCTTCACCCATCCCCCCACCTACCCCCTCTCTGGTAATCCTCAGTTTGTTCTCCATAGTTAAGAGTCTGTTTCTTGGTTTCTCTTGCTCTCCTTTTTCCTTTGTTCCTTTGTTTTGTTTTGTTTTCTAATTCCACACATGAGTGAAATCCTAGGGTATTTATCTTTCTCTGACTGACTTATTTCACTTAAGGAAGGCCGATTTATTAATTTTGGAGTGACTTTATGTGGGCACTCACACTGGCAAGGGCTTAACTTCTAGCATCTTTGGGCATCATTAAGGCTTAGATTTCTTTGTGGGTTCTCACCCTGTGAATTCCAACAATCCTTCAACTCTGTCAGAACCTAAAATCCATTGAACAACTGTATTTTCACTGGCCCTCACTCTTTCTATGTCTTCACTTTCCTCCTCATTCAGCTTAAATCTGTGGTCCAATTTTTCATCACTTCCTTGAACATACTCTTGATTCCCTTGTCCCTCTGTTACTTGGTTAAACTTACTTAGCTAAACCAAATTCAAATTTTCCCTACTCCATTCCATACAGTTGAGTGAAGCTAGAGAAAAACACATCATCAAGTTGACTGGTCTCATTTTACATTACTGATCACACCTCTCTAGTGGACTCTTAGAGCTGCCCAGCAGTCATACTCGATTTCCCGGGGCCTTGCATTTGTTTGCTGTACTGGATCATAGACAAACGACTGCGTGTATACACTAGACTCCACTCCTTGGCTGCTCAGTTCAGGATACTGCTACAGGTGCTTCTCTCCTCTGTCCTGCATTAATTTTCCCCTCTCTTTCCCAGTACTGTGTAAGTATTGTCTCATCATAAAAATGAACTCTCTCAATCCTCCTTCCCCTTCCAGTTTATCGCTCCCCATTCCTCTCTATAACAAATGTTTTCAAAAAAGTTGTATCTACTTGCTCTCTCCAATTCTTCTTCTCCCATCTCTTCCCCTTTCAGCCCCACCACCCACTGAAACCTTAGAAGGCAAGTGCAGCAAATGCAGTGGTTGATTTTTCAGTCTTCATTGTAGTTGACCTATCAGCAGCATCTGAAATAGTCATTCCCTTTTCATGTTTATACCTCCCTCACATGGTTTCCACCACGTTCCCTATTCTCCACCCCCCATTGCTTCTCATTCTTCTTGTCTAGTTCTTCAGTTCCCGTGATCTCTATGTTGGAGTGCCCAGGTCTCAGTCGTAAGATCTCTTCTGTTTTCCATCTGTTCTTACTACCTTGATGATCTCATCCAATTGCAGGGCTTTAAAGATTTTTTTTTTTTTTAATTTGACAACCAGAGATCACAAGTAGGCAAGGAGGCAGGCAGAGATTGAGAGGAGGAAGCAGGCTCCCCGCTGAGCAGAGAGCCCGATGTGGAGCTCGATCCCAGAACCCTGGGATCATGACTGAGCTAAAGGCAGAGGCTTTAACCCACTGAGCCACCCAGGCACCCCAGTTGCAGGGCTTTGAATATTGTCTCCCTCTATATATTAATTACTTTTAAACTTAGACCTCCAGTCTGTATCACTTCCCTGTGCTCCATACCATATGTCCAGCTTCCAACTTAACATCTCCACTTGGGCATCTAATCAATATCCGAGCATCCAATCTCCTTCCACCAGCATCCAGAGCCTGCTTCTCCTATGGTGTTTCCCTTCTCAGTGATTGGCAACTCCAATCTTCCAGCTGCTTAAACAAAAAAAATCTTGGCATCACCCTTGACTTTTCTTGCTTCGATACTTTGCATTCTAATCCATTAATAATACTGTTAACTCTACCTTCAAAATATATTCAGAATTTGACCACATCTCACTGTCTCCATTACTACCACCCTGGTTCAAACCACCTTCAATCTGGTTTTGCTGCTTCTGCTCCATCTGTAAGTTGTAGAACTGAGATTCAAACTCAGTTTTTCTTCCATTTTGAAGACTTTGATCTTTTGTCTGCACTCTGCTAGCAGTCTCTCTGCCTTTTTACCTTTGGTGGCTGTGACTGTAAGTACCTCCTTTATATTCATTTCCCTATTCTTTCCACTTTCCCTTAGTAATAGAATCCTCACTACATTCGAAATGGCACTGTGACCAAATATCTTTTGATCTGTCTTTCCCAGCCTCATGCGTGGATAGATGTGCATATGTGACTAACTCCTGATCAATGAGATAAAAGCAGGAGTTGTTGGGTGGGATTTCCAGGAAAACTCCTAAGTAAGGGGGACACACAGCTGGTTCCCTCCTTTTTGACCTCACCCCGCCCTCCTTCCTGTTGCCCGCATTAAGGGCTTGGTGGCTGGAGCTTCAGCAGTGTTTTGCATTCTGAGATGACCTTCAGTGTGGAAGCCACATGCTAAAGACAGACAGCAGATGCAGAAGCAGTCTGAATGTCTGCTGACGTGGACCATCCCTCATCCTAGACCATCCTAGTCCATATTTGGACTCTTTAACATGAGAGAACAGAGGTCATTCTGGTATTCATGACTAGAAGCTTAACATAATTTCTACCAATTACTTTGTCACGTATTCCCTCTAATCTTTTACAGAACCTGGCTTGGTGCTAAGCACAAAACTGGTCTTCAATAAATGACAGTGATTGGTTGCTTATGATAAAGCAAATCTCAAAGTTTTGTTTGGCACATTCATTTCTATCACTGTCAGTAATGATGTGGCCAAAGTTTGGCAATTGAGTTTATATACCTGGGATTTCTAAAGGAACTTTTTTGTGTTGAACTATGTGTAATTGGTCAAAATAAATGGGTAACATGACAAATTTATGCCAAACAGTATAGGACTTAAGTTAATAATACAATTTATATAAAAAGTAAGGTATATCTTATAAAGTAATGAGACTGAGTCCATAGGTTTTCCCTAAAATAAACTCCATTACTTTAATACTCTCAGTAAAAATGAAGATACTGTTACCACTCTTGTTAATTTTCACTGAAACATCATGACAAAACAAATTTCTGTATAAACACAAACTTTGGACCTTTATGAAAATTTTAACATTACAATATCTATATGAAAAAGAATAATAAGATTGTCCATTGTGGACAATGGACAATGGCTGGCTCAGTCAGGAGAGCATGAAACTTGATTGTGCAGTCATAAGTTCAAACCCCAGGTAGGGTGTAGTTTCCTTAAAAAAAAAAAAAGAGAGCGAGAGAGAGAGAGAAAGAGAAAGAAAGATTATCTGTTGTGTCAGTTTTACTGATGTGATGTTGATGATTTACATATGCCTAGTTAAGCAAGGTAGGATACAGTTGAATCTTTTTTTTTTTTTTAAGATTTTATTTATTTATTTATTTGACAGACAGAGATCACAAGTAGGCAGAGAGGCAGGCTGAGAGAGGAGGAAGCAGGCTCCCTGCTGAGCAGAGAGCCTGATGTGGGGCTCGATCCTAGGACCCTGAGACCATAACCTGAGCTGAAGGCAGAGGCTTAACCCACTGAGCCACCCAGGTGCCCCAGATACAGTTGAATCTTACTTACAAGTGTGGAAAGCCTATTGGGAGGTGGTTTGTTCTACCTGGGTCCCTCTGGGCATCATTCATCCCCAAGATGAATTCTTATGGGTGTGAAGAGCATGTTCCTTCGAGTGCTTCAAGTTCCTTCAAGTGGACAAGTCATTTAACCTCTGAATCTAAGTTTTTTTAATCTGTAGAATGGAAATAATACCAAAAATAGCTATTCCATAGGACTGTTGAGATGATAAAATGAGGGAATATATGTGAAAAGGCCTCGTTCATAGTAGTCACTGCATAAGTATTTGTTCATTCATCTTGATAACATTTTATAAATGTTTAAGAATTTTTGAAATGCTCTCATATACTGTACAAGTGATTGTCAAAATACCAAGCACCGATTAACACTTCCTCTAAGAACTTTTGGATGGTTGTATTTTAATTATTTTAGGATGTGACCAACTTTTGTGGAGTTGAGTTAGTCGGCTTCATTATTCCCCTGCAACATTTCCTTTGCACTCATTGATTTCCATGGCTACATGATGATTACTTCCTGAGAAACAAAGGAACACATGTGTTTAGAAGTAAAAAGGAAGCATACAGATCACCTATTGAACCATAACCCTGTAAAAGCTGGTATAAATGGAAACTTTTCTTTTTTATCATACGGCGTTTGAAGTGAAGGAATTCATATTAGTCATTAGGCCAGGTTTTACTCTACAATAGGTGTCCCTGTGAGGAGCCAGACTGTGTCGACCTTATAAGCCAAATATACTCGAAAACATTCTGTGAGGCAGACTATTTTCAACATCAAAATTTCTGAGTGGTGACCAATCCAGAAAAGTGATGGTAGGTAATGGGAAATTTGAAGATAAAGGATGAGTGGAAGAAGAAATAATTTACCACTCTAAAACACACGGATTCCTTTTTATTATGTTAACTAGTTGATCATTCTAGCAAACATATATTGATGACTTCTTCATATGAGGTCCTGTGGTAAGTGCTCTGAGAACTACAAATGTGAATTAAGGCCTAGAGATGGTCTTCAAAGAACTCATAGCTTAGTATTGGAAATAAAATATATACACCCTCTGTCCAAACTACATCCTGTGTGAAATATGACCCACACGGAGTGGCTTTGAAGACAGGGCTGTTTTGAGTCTTGGAGAATACATAGACATTTGTACACAAAACAGGCAGATGGAAAGGCATTCCAAATAAAAGGAACAGTAGCTACAAATGCCCAGAAGTGACCAGACTCAGACTTAATGGATCAGAGATAAGCAGAGATTGACTTGGGACTATCTGCTTTGGGGATAACATCATTATTAATAAATAGTTATTTGGTGTATGGAGACTGGTTAAAGTGAGAGGAGAGTGCTATAGACTATGTCCCCCTCAAATTCATATGTTGAAACCTAATCCCCAATGTGATAGTATTTGGAGGTAAGGCCTTTGGGAGGTGATGAAGTGATGAGGGTAGAACCCCCATGAATAGGATTAGTGCCCTTATAAAAGAGACTCCAGAGAGCTTCTTTGCCCCTTCTGCCATGTGAGGACACCGTGAGAAGATGGCCATAATGGACTAGGAAGCAGGCTTTCACCAGTCACTGAATTTGGTGGCTCCTTCATCTTGGACTTTCAGCTTTCCAGGACTGTGAGAAATAAATGTTTGTTGTTTAAGTCACCCCATCTATGGTTTTCTGCTAGAACAGCCCAAATGGACTAAGAGAGAAAAGTTACTGAATTCAGTTTGGGACATGTAGAATGTCAAGTGCAAGGTGACAGGCTATTCTGGTAGAGATGTTATGTAGGTGGTTAGAAATGAAGTCTGGAGCTTAGGAGAAAAGTGCAGTAGTTGGTCTGTCTACATTTGGGACTCATCAACACCCAACTGGAAAATGAACTTGTGGGAGTCTAGAGTAAGAAGAAAAGACAGTTGGGGACAGATTCCGGGAAACAACTAGATTTAAGGGATAGACTGACAAGAATAAACTTGGGAAGGAGGCTGAGGAGAAGCCAGAGAGATATGAAGGAAAACCATAAGAAAATGGCAGTGTTCTATCATATTATTTTTTTTCTTTTTTTAAGTTTTTCCCCCAAGATTTGGGGATGTTTTTCTAATGTTGATTCTTCTCTTCACTCCCAAAAATAAACTCCAGGAGCCTGGAATAGATGGTTATTCCTGGGGCTACACACAGAAGGGAAGGCTCAAGGATTCAGGTAAAAAGCATGGTTCTGGGTTCTGAAGCTCCAGTGAACCAGGGAGGTGGTATCATATGGTGTTATGAGCTCTACAGTTAGATCTATGTTCAGGTGTCATCCTGAGGCCCACAGGTGGATTCTCCCAGCAGTGTGTGTGTGTTTGTGTGTGTGCGCGCGTGCGCGCGCGCTAGCCTGGGTGTGGACACCATGTGTCTCACTCCCAGATTCCTCCGTCCACCGCCCCCCCTCAAATCCAGTTGGAATAAAGGAGAAATTTTTCCACTGACCTGTGAGTTTCTCAAGGGTTTGGTGCATAGTAGGTTCTTAAATATATAGTTTTCTTTAAAAAGCTAAATAATAAATTAACAAAGCATAAAGAAATATCTCCTGTGTAGTATCTCCTACTACACAGGAGATAACTTTATAATAAATATATGAGCATTGTAGTCTCCTAACAATTTTAATGGGTCACTGACACTTTCAAAACTCTATCGTTGAGCATCAGAGAAACATCTATGTGTGTCCACTGGAAAAGAAATAGAAGAACAGCTCTACTTGCCATAACAAAGTTATACAGCAGTTGATTAAAAAAAAAAAAACAAAACAAAACCAGAAAATCGTCCTCAGTGGTTCATAACATCATTCCTGATTAAACAATGGCATAGCACTAATTCTTCTAAAGTGCTTTTTACTTTCCTGGCATTGTTCTGAATACCCTATTTGCATTAATTAATTTAATCTCCCCAACAAATCTATGAGATAGGAGCTTGTCTATTGTGTAGATAAGGAAACTCCAGGTACAGAAAAGAGCCAAGGTCACATAGCTAGTAAGTAGCAGAGGTAAGATTTGAACCCAGGCAGTCCAAATCCAGTCTTTGCGTGTAGCTGCTACATTATACAGAAGCCTACTTTGATTCTCTCACTTGCCTGCATAGCCAGACCCACCACGTTTCTCCCCTAGCACAAAAGGAAATCTACATTGTGCATGTGGAGTGAAGCTTTCTCACCAGGGCTTGGGTGGTGGTGGCAGGTGGGGGCAGGGGCCTATTGTGGGCAATGTATTTGTGTTAAATCAGGACCAGAAGCATGATAATTGTTTGTCCTAACAGAAATCATAATCACACAATGATCTTATTTCACAATTTACTTCCCCTAATCCCATGGGCAGGTGATTTAAGCTCCTTGTCACAAACCCTCATTCATAAGCTAAGAGTGAAAGAGAGGCTCAGTGCTTGTATGGGCCAAAAAGCGTGTGTACTTAACACACTGACCCAGTCTGTTCTCTATGGTCCTGCTGGGGACCTTGTTTTCTGAGGGACCTTGGGTGAATGGCCTCATCTTTTGGTTAGTGTCCAGGAGCCCACACTGTTTGTCCCTTAACTGAGGGGTAACTGAGAGAAATCTCAAGAGTCGGGCAGTCCACAGAGGCCTTACCAAACCAAGTGGAAACATTGCTGCTGCTTGAAGGGAATTGGAGTCCGAAATGATAGTTTGGAATCGCTCTGAGGAATGTAGTCTATATAAGCACATGTGTTTACAAAAAAAGATTCAAACAAAATATTTCCTGATATTATGCTCAGTGAATGAGGCTGTTTTACAACTCTTACTTAAATATATTTAATATCGCAGAAGAAAAGAACCCAAAACATGTAAAAATAAATCAGATTAGCCTTTGTCTTTTGATTAATGTTTTTTTCTTCACTGAACAGGAAAATACTCATTAACAAAAGTTTTGAGAACAATAAAGTAACTGGAGGTTATTAATATGAAAATATTGTCGATTGTTCCTCCCGTAAAAATCTCCCTGGACAGCCCACTTCCTGAAAAATGACTCAGCAAAAGCTCCCAACCAGGGTTATTCGTGTTTAATACAATTGTTCAGGCCGGCACTTATTTCTTATCTATAAAGTTCCCTTGTGATTGATGATTCATGTTTCTTTTCAATTATGGGCTTTGAATGCAAACTATTTCTTAATGTAAACAAATGGCTTCAGTATTTAAAGCAAAACATTTCCGTTTGTTTAGTACTATTTCCTATTTTATGCCTGAAACCATATTTTTGAGGGAATTGTTTGGTTTCAAAAGAGGGAAAAGAGAATGATTGTTTAGAAGAATGTGTGCAAAGGAGGGGTACATTTGCCATGGGCCCCTGGCCAGAGGTGCAGGCGTGGGCTCAGAGGGGGCACGCGGTAGCCTTCCGTCTCCTAGCACGGCCCAAAGAAGTTAGTGTCCCGAATTCTCACCTTAAAGATCCTGGTTTTCCTGTGGGAGAAAAGTGTATCTTTGGCAGCTTGATAGTAAGTAAGCCTTGTAGCCGATCTTCAAATTCTCAGTTCTGTTGAAGAGCTCTGAAGTAGAAGGATATAGGTCACATGGAATGGTTGCGAGAAATGCCAGAAAAAAGAGAGCAAGATATTCCGTGATTTTTAATGATGTTTTACAATTACCAATAGAAAAAATAAAATTAAAGCCTAAAAGAGCAAGAGCCAGTTTCAACAGACTATGTGCCGAACATTGACCACTAGGCGGCGCTGTAATCTTGCTCTGGGGGCGCTAGGGCTGAGACTATAGAGCCTTTGTTGATTGACCAGGATTCCCAAATGTTTAACATTTGGGAAACGAACAGCAAAGGCACCCTAAAAATTTTCAATCAGAAGACCCCAACATGATAAACAGAAAAATTAATAAAAGAATAATAAAAATAAAAAAGAATAAAATAAAAAAATAAAATAAGAATAAAAAATAAAAAAAGAATAATAAAAGTTCAAAATGTTTACTTGGTGAAGCTTCTTATTCTACAACAATTATGTTTATTGAGAACTTGAGAAACAGACACTGTAGGTGGTAGAGATTTTACCTTCGCCTTCTCTTAACTAAATCCCATATTTGCATGAAGATGAAGAAAAGGAATAATCACAGTTAATTGAAACTACAGTCCACAATTTTCTTGTCAAATTGGAAAAACATCAATTTAATTAAGCAGTGGGCACTACCCATATTTGTTCTGGAAAGTCAGTAATGTTCCCGTCATTCTTGCTTAAGTCTTCCACGCACTCAGCAGTCATCCAGTCCATGCCCGCTGTGCGCCCAGCATCACGCCTGATGCTTTGAATGTAAAGAAGCAAAGGTCCATTCTCTACTTTCTTGGAGCTCCTAGTCGAGTATGGTAGATAAATACATAACAAAAGCATCAGGGATCAGAACTCTGATAAAGACCACATGCTCAAAAGAGTTATGGAGGATAGTAGCAAGTCACTGTATACAACGAGGTGGCATTGAGCAAAGCCTCCAAAGATAAATCATAATAATAGTTGACACAGATGCTCTAGGGTGCCACGCTCTCCAGAGTGCTCTACCTAATAAATGCTAAAAATACAAAGGTCATGTAACTGGGGTGGCAGCCCCAGTTACTGAGCCACTGCGTTCGGCTCAGATCATGATTCCAAGGTCCTGGAATGGAGCCCCCGTAGTGAGCTCTCTGCTCAGCCGGGAGCCTGCTTCTCCCGTTCCCTCTGCCTGTGGCTCCCCCTGCTTGTGGTCTTTCTCTCTCTGTCAAATAAATAAAATCGTAGGGAAAAAAAGGTCATGTAACCTTCGCAACAACCCTATGAGGTAGGTGCTACTAATATCATCTCTGTGCTACAAACAATAAAACAGGTTTGGGGAAGGTATTCTAGACAAAAGAAGCAGCAGGTATAAAGGTTCAGAGATGCATAAAACTACGGCATGTTTCAGGGAATAGGAGCTCTGATAACAGTAATGATACTGTAACATTCACAGAAACACCATGTTCTCTAAGATCTTATAAATAGAAAACTGTGATGAGTTAGAATAGATTTTTTAAAACAATTTTCTTAATTACGTAATAATTTTATTCTTCAAAGAGCAGTAGGAATATAGTTTACTGAGAACACAGACCCACTGAAAGACCAAAATGCTTTTTGTAATGAAATATTACATCCTGAATTTTGAAGATGATAGGAAAAAATATGGAATGGCTCTGTGAACCACTATTTTGGTTACCATAGATAGGTCTTAAAAACTAATTTTCTGGGGCGTCTGGGTGGCTCATTTGGTTAGGTGGCTGCCTTCAGCTCAGGTCATGATCCCAGGGTCCAGGGATCAAGCCCAGTATCAGGCTTCCTGCTCAGTGGAGAGCCTGCTTCTCCCTCTCCCTCTGCCTGCTGCTCTGCCTGCTTGAGTGTTCTCTCTCTGTGTCAAATAAAAAAATACAATCTTAAAAAAAAAAGACTAATTTTCTTAGAACAAACCATATTGCTGTGAGTATCCTGAAAATAGTAATGCTATAGTTTTATTTTTTATGGCATGAGGCAATTTTATTTTTAAAAATATGTATTTAAATATATGAAAAAATATCTGGGAGGATATACATAAAATTGGTAACTGATTATTTTTGGATATGAGGATCTTGATTTCCTTATTTATTTTCTTTATTACTTTTCCCAGTAAAGATGTATTTCTTTTTTAAAAAATTTCCTAACTTAAATTTTAGCTAAAATTTTTTTAAAATCTTTTTTTTTTTTTTTTAAGATTTTGTTTATTTATTTGGCAGACAGAGATCACAATAGGCAGAGAGGCAGGCAGAGAGAGAGGGAGGAAGCAGGCTCCCTGCTGAGCAGAAAGCCTGATGCAGGACTCCATCTCAGGACCCTGGGATCATGACCCTAGCTGAAGGCAGAGGCTTTAACCCACTGAGCCACCCAGGTGCCCCAGTTAGTTAAATTTTTGAAAGATTTTCTAATGTTGAAAAATAATACTAATGTAACAGAACTTTCATCTATTTTTATTTGAGATAGTCTTTTTGTAAGATAAACTGTGCTATCAAGATTAAATATTTATTGGTTGCCCATTACTTACAAAGCACTGTAATGCTGTGTCAAGATAATTTATTGAACAGATATTTATTGAGCATCTAACTTGTGTCAGCCACGGTGCATGAATTGCTGTGGGTATAGTAACAATAGCAGAAAAATAGTAAGGACCCAGTCTCTGCTTACCTCAAAAAGACTGAGGTTTTTTGTTTTTTTTTTTTTTAAAGATTTATTTATTTGAGAGAGAGAGTGCCTGTGAGTGCATGAGTAGGGGGAGGGGTAGAGGGAGAGAGAGAATCTCAAGCAGACCCCCTCCCCCACCGCTGAGTGTGGAGCCCAATGCGGGGCTTGATCCTATGATCCTGAGATCATGCCCTGAGTGGAAATCAAGAGTCAGATGCTTAACCAACTGAGCCACCCAGGCACCCCTGGGTTTTTTGTTTTTTAAGTTTTTATTAAACAATAAATAAAATAGATAAAATGATTTTTTATTCAAAAATAAAATAACATTAAAAAGATCACTTTAATAAAACTTGTATTAGAAAAGTTTTATTCAAAACATTTTACTTGAATAATAAACTTTTTTAAAAGTTTATTTAAACTTTAAAGGCTGGTTTCCAGTTCTAGAGGGACTAGGGTTTCTAGCAGTCTAATAAGACAGAGATTGAGTTTCAGAGGAAGAAAAAAGCCCAGTCAGGGGTCTCAATAACAGGGCCTTTATCAACAACACACATGACCTGACGATGTATCTTGAAGATCAGTTTAGGACAGGATTTTCCAATCTCAGCACTACTGGCATTTTGGATAGGGGATGGGTAAGTCCTTGTTGTTGGGGGCTGTGCTGTGTACTCTTAGCAGCATCTCTGGCCTCTACCCATCTTCAGTTCTGGCATTAAAAGATGTCTCCAGGGGCTCCTGGATGGTTCAGTGGGTTCAAAATCTGACTCTTGATTTTGGCTCAGGTCATGATCTCAGGGGGTGAGCTTGAGCCCTGCACTGGATTCTGCCCTAGGCATGGAGCCTGCTTAAGATTCTCTCTCCTTCTCCCTCTGCCCCTCCCCAAACCCCTCACATCTCTTTCTTTCTTAAAAAAAAAAAAAAAAAAAAAAAAAAAAGTTTCCAGGTATTGCCTTGGGACTGCAGAGGAACAGGAACCACTGGCCCAGGGGAACTTACAGGGCTCTTGTCAGTGGTCAGACTTGATCCTAGGAAGTAGTCCAAAGAGTTTGAGCTGCAGCTGGGAGGACAGGTTAAGGGTGGAGACCAGGAACATTCCATTCACACATACACACACCAGTCTCTTTTATGGGCAACTTGGAATATATCTGTTTAAAATGTTTCCATTTCCTCCTTTTCTTTTCCTTATTTGGTGAATTTGTTGTCAGCACTATGGGATAGGGGAGGTTGTTTTTCTTAGCTGTTACTTTCGGGAGGAGATGGTCTCCTGTTCGTTCAATCTGTGTGGACTTCCGGCAGGAAATGGCACTCAAGGAAAGTTTTGAATAAAAGGAAGATGCTGGTTAGCCAGTGGAAACAGGAAGTTGTTGCCTGTGTCTTACACAGCTTAGAAGAAAGTAAGAGGCAGAGGGAAAATTCACTTAACAGAAGTGGGAGGAGCAGAAGAGTGGGCTGGGAGTGGAGGAGGGGTAGGGAGCATAGAGGAGCTGAGGGGAGCAGCCAGGTCAACAGGTTGAAAGACCTTGAATCTCCAACGGGAGCTGGCTCTGCAGGAAGAGGGTGACCGCGCTGCATAATAGGAATGGGTCATGCAGTAACAATAAGTCAAAGTTCTCGTGATTTACTACTACTACTGTGTAGTAGACTGCTATACTATACTGTCCTAAAAATACTCTGTTTAGGGCGCCTGGGTGGATCAGTGGGTTAAGCCTCTGCCTTCCGCTTGGGTCATGATCTCAGGGTCCTGGGATCGAGTCCTGAGTCAGGCTCTCTGCTCAGCGGGGAGCCTGCTTCCCTCTCTCTCTCTGCCTGCTTCTCTGCCTACTTGTGATTTCTCTCTCTGCGTGTCAGATAAATAAAATATTTTTTAAAATACTCTATTTAAAAGAATACAGTTTTCTCACAGTATATATTTTAATTTTTTAAAGATTTTTTTTAAAAAAAAAGTATTTAGCAGAGAGAGCATGCGTGTGTACACGCACACAAGTAGGGAGGGAGGGAGCAGCAGACAGAGAGGGAGAAGCAGTCTCCCTCTGAGCCAGGAGCCTGATTGGAGACTCATGACCTAAGTGGAAGGCAGACCTCAGTAGACCTCAACAGGCTGGGCCAGTCAGGGGCCCCTCTCACATATCTATTTAAAGTATTTGCCTACATTAAAGAATTCCCCTGAATAAACTGAAAGAGTAAGTCAATGTGGCAAAATGTTAAGTTGATGAATCAGGGGAAGGGTATATGGGTGTTTGTTGTGTTCTTTAACTTCTCTGTAAGTTTGAAAATTTTAAAAATAAAAATTTGGGGTGTGTGGGGAGAAGAGTCAATTTACCACATGATACTTTGGGCCGGATGGATCATCACAGATATATGTTCATGGGTCCGGTGATGTTATCTGTGAATTTTTCTCCACAACACAGTATAAAGATGACCAACATTCTCTTACAACCAGAGTGATTTCTTTCTTTTTTTTAGAGAGGGAAGGAGGAGGGGAAGGGACAGAAGGAGAGGGAGATAGAGAGTCTTAAGCAGTCCTAGCTTCGAGCTGAATTTGGGGCTTAGTCTCCCAATCCTGAGATCATGACCTGAGCTGAAATCACAAGAATGCTTAACAGACTGGGCCCCTCAAAAGCCCCCCGGAATGACTTCTCATTGTGCTTTTATTTATATATTCTCAGATTCTCATAAATTCCATATGGAACTGTCAGATTTTTGCATTATTTGGACCAATATTTCCTAACAAGACAGAGATAACTCTTAGCTTATAGCTTTTGCTTTCGTGTATTCAGTAAGTCCTACTTAAGCACCTACAATATACAGGGCAATGTATTAAGTGTTATGTGGAATACAAATATGAATCACAGAGACATTCTGTTCTGAAAAAATTGATAATTTGGTATATATATAAACCTTCCACACAAATGACTTTAACACAAGATAGAAAATCACTGCTTTGTGTCAAGTCTTGGAGGAGGGCATCATCACTTCCTCTGGAGGGAACAGGTGTCAGGCATAGTCCTGTTGCATGGTTCTATCCTGTAGTGGACAAACAGTGGGACCGAGACTTGAAGCTCTTGGTGGGGCAAGAGTGAAGGATCCTGCACTGATCCGCTATTGCTGCCTAATCCATCATTCAGTGGCTGAAACAACACCCGTTTATTATTGCTACTGTGTCTGTGGGTCAGTGGGGCATGGTTGACCTAGCCCAGGTTTAGTGGGCAGCTTTGCTTAAGCTGCTGCAGCTGTGTGGGACTATACGCCTCTCCTTGCAGTATTCTGAGTCGGGGGTGGGGGAGTGACCCTGCTTCGTGTATCTGTCATTCTCCTTGGACCAGCGAGTTAGGCAGGGCATGTGTTCCCCCGCGATGGCAGAGGTACATGAGGACAAGTAAGAAACAAGGCTCAGAGCTCACACACTGTCCCTTCAGCTCGTATATGGTTGGCCAGAGGAAGTCACAAGCTAAGCCCAAAGTTGTGAGTCAAGGGGGACACCATGCCTTCAGTGAGGTACTGGCAAGTGTCTGAGGAAGGGAGAAGTGAAAAACTGGTACAGTTTATGACATATGCCTTGTGGTTATATGAGCACTACATCTTTAGCAGAAATAACTTCCATTTTTTTACAGAGTAAAATTTAAAAATCTGATAAAAACTTAAAAAAAAATAGAGATTCATATGGAAGAATGTCACATCCCTTTAAATACCGACTTTCTATAGCAGGCAAGAAAGCGTGAAGTTAAACTTGAAGCTGAGGGAGATCTAATGCAAATGGTAGTGGGAATCATGGGCCCATTTAATTTTTTTAGACCTTTTTTGGGCTGGCTGCAGGCCACATTTTCCGTTGCTACTTTGGACCTTTATTTCCTGCACTGCTTCTTCCTCTCAGGGGCAACGGGCTGCCTTAACCTCCTGGCAGGTTCATATATTCTCCCTCCCCATGAAAACCTCTTCTGAAGGAAGGATCTGGCAAACTCATGCACAGTGAGGCCACAGTGACTAACAAGGATTAAGAGCTAACTCTTTCAGGAGCATTTGTATTTATCAGGGAACAGAAGAAAGAATGGCTCTGTACATGGACAAACACAGCAGTGACTCGAGTGCAGAAGCGAGGGGGGGAGGCAACCAAGGAACTAGCCCAGTAACCTCCGAGTCCTATTCTACAAAGTGTTACATTTCTCCTGGACAAGCCACCTGCTGGGACTTTGTGGGCAAGGGTATAGTTGCAGGAGTCACTAGGAGCATGGCTTGATTATGTAGTTAGCATAAATAATATTAAAATATGTGCCCTGACAAGTCAATTGTATTTAATAATTTTGTATAGTGTAACGGTTCTAATTCCTACCCAAGTTTGCAGTTACTATCTCTGAGAAGCAAATAAGTCAACATAGCAGACATCAGGCAGGAACTTTCTGAACTGTGTCAAGGTTAATAATAAGTAAAATGTTATAAGTAGCGACAGGACAGCAACAGCTGTGCCACATTCTTGGAAGCAAAGATTTTGATAGCATGAAGTCAGCCTGTGAGCTCAGTTTTTGCTGCTACTC
This sequence comes from Mustela nigripes, assembly GCF_022355385.1. Taxonomy (NCBI): domain Eukaryota; kingdom Metazoa; phylum Chordata; class Mammalia; order Carnivora; family Mustelidae; genus Mustela; species Mustela nigripes. The sequence goes on from NC_081560.1 coordinate 158,147,038, forward strand.
TGGGTGAACACAGAACGCTTATAATAATTCTAACCAAAACCATATTTCTTTCATGAATTACAACTGTTTTGCACTCAAAACCTGATGTCTGCAGCTGGAAACTCAGGGGCATGTGAAGCAATGTTGGAAGAAGACCCAGATCAAAATTATGAGAATGTCCTGGCTGAGATTCAGTCTTTCGAGCTGCCCATTGAAGCGACTTTAAGGTAGGGCTCCTTTATATATTTTCCTCCTTCAGTGGTGATAAGGCAGGCTTATTCACATCTTTTTATGCTTTTCTCTATAACAGCATAAAGAATAGTTTTTGAAAAATAAATACAATTCTTGGGGTTCCTGGGTGTTACAGACGTTAGGCGGCTGCCTTGGGCTTGGGTCAGGAACCCCAGGTCCTGGGATAGAGCCCCAGGTCAGGCTCCCTGCTCAGCAGGAAGCCTGCTTCTCCCTCTTCCACTCCCTCTGCTTGCATTCCCTCTCTCGCTGTGTCTCTCTCTCTCAAATAAATAAATAAAATCTTAAAAAAAATGCTGCTTCTCATTAAAAAGAATTACAATCTGTATATACCAATTCTCTACCTCTGTTCTTATCTTTAGAGAAATTACAATAAATAATTGACTCTTTTTGCATATTTGTTTCCTGATTCAGCACCACAAGGTTTAAAAAATAGAAATGACTTTCAAGAGATCAAAAAGGGCATCTTGCCGTTGCCAAATAGATATCCCATTTCATTTATATGAGATTTCAATGGTTTTCCCTAAAATATTGCTTAGTGAAAAACATTGAGAACAATAAGACATATCAGTAAAACCAATTTCTATTTGGGTAGATGTGAGTTTTAGGGGGAAAAAAGTAAAATGTTTATTTGCGTTGTTGCTACTCGGGTATATGGTGACCTCTCAGATGTGAATTTTTTTAAATTTCCACATAACATTTAAAAATAGTGTCTTTGGAAATATGAGGATTAATTCGCATATTTTTAAGAACAGGATTAAAATGAAAGACCAGGTATCCTTATGTTAAAAGGGTAGCTTTAGGAAGTTAATTCTTTCTGACCGCCTGCCTGTAACTGACACCTATCAGTCTGGGAATGGCAATCACTGAATTTGGTAGCAACAGTCAATAAATATTTGTTGACTAATATTTGTTGATTAAATTAAAGGATTTTGGGGCAGGGGAGTGCTGTTGTCTCTTCATCCTCAGAAAGGGCCCAGGGCCAAGTTGCTTTGAAATATATTATAATTTAAATCTGAGTAAATTTCTCCCAAATATTTAAATTTGATTTTGCACTAAATATATTTTCAATCTCTTTAAAGGGCCTAGGGTACTTTTGGGGACATGGGAAGGCATTGATATTTGTTGGTTGATTCTTGGATTATCAATATGTAGGTGCAGTTGTAAAATAATTACAAATCTATTACAGTTTTTCCTTACACTTTCATTTTATCCAAGCATTCATGAACATCCCATGAAGAGGGGAAGGTAATTTCTATCCTATTTAATAGGTAGAAAGAACCAGAGCTTTTTTACTAATGGGAAACTCAATCATTTTTTCCATATGGAACAAACTTTATCCTGTACCAGCACCTTTCAGAACTTATACATTTGCATGATGGCTAGATCAGAAGTCCAAGGGGGAACAAATAGGTGAGGGGAACCTAGACACATGTTAGTTACTGTAGCTTCTGCTGCTGTTGCTCTTTCAAACCTCTTGGCCTTCAACCCCCAACCCTCTCCACCTCTCCCTTGGTCTTACAACCATGGTTAACACCTACACAGGTCATCCAACCATGGCCTTCTCTTTCTGGCTAGTCTTGCTTGGTATTGGACCTGCCTTCCTACTCTGGATCATGGAGCTTTCCTACCCTCTGTTGTTAGGGTAAATATTCCTGGTCTTGTATCTGGTCTTCCTAAAGAAGAAATCAGTGTAGATCTGGCCCTCACAGCACTCTCCCAGTGTCACCCTTAAGAGGGGAGAAAACACTGATATATTCTCCGGGTGTTGCCCTGTCATCACCAGAGTGGACATGCAGTACCCACTGTTAGTTTGGGTAACAGTGTCTGGGTTATTGAACAAGGGCTTAGAAGGTTCTTTTGCAAAGGCTCCTGCTAAAACACCCCAATGTTATTTGGAGGGTAGACTCAGAGCTCTTAATAAAACTTTATCTGGGACAATATTAATCAGCATTAGTTTTCCTAAACTTTTGCTTTAATCAATTAGATGAAGACTTCTGAGACTGGCATTCGATGCTTTTTTGCTCATGCGTATGCACGTCATTGATGTTCCAGTGTCAGTGATTCTTCCACTGTTCTTACAGAACACATCAGCTTGTGTGGTCAAATATGAGGGCTGGAAAAATCAAGACAGGACTTCCATTTTGGCTGAACTAGAATGGTTACTATTTGAAAATGTGTCCTGAGATTTTCTTTCTCTTGTGTCCATGGTTGTTTATTATTATTATCATCATTATTATTATTCACTCAAATGCTCTTTCTTCTATGAAGCCTCTTGTGATCCCCCAGCCACATGTGAATATCCATCCTTTGAAGGCCGCAAAGAATCCAGGGCATTTATTCTGACTTAAAATGTGTGTGTTGTAATTTTAGAAATATTTTCGGGTGGAAAGATTCCTGAAGCCAGGAATGTATCTTCCTTTTACCATTGTATCCTCTGCAGAAGATTCTACCAACAGAGTAGCTAGATAAATATTGGTTCACTGATTTGTATGAGCTTCTGAAGTAACGGTGACTTTGTGAAGCAAAAGAAAGGAGGCAGTTGAGAGAGAAAGTCATCCTTTGAGGAAAGAAGTGGAGGTAGTGGAAGGCTACGAGCTATAAAGGCAGACACGGTGGAGAGTGGATTTGGTGGCATGCAGACTGGTGGGGTGGACAGTGAGGAAAGGGTTAGGGCATTGAGAGGACAGGGCTGGCAATACAGGAGAGAAACATTCTCAGGAAAATCCCTGCACCTGGGAATTGAAGCTCTCCTGTTCACTTTTCCTTGTCAAAGAAGGAAGGCATTGCTTCAACAAACATTTCCTGTCATAAAATCTTCAACTCTGTTAGTTTCCTTCCCCTGCCCACCTTCCATTTTCCAGGTCGGGAGTCTGAGGTGCCCTGCGCAAGGTCAGAGCCAGGTGGGGTTTTCTTCTCTAACAAGGTGATGTCACCAGAGCTCAGCGTCTCAGGACTCAGAAATGGTGTCTGCTTCGGGCATTTAAGGGTGACACAGCATCTCTTCCTTCACACGGACCGAGCTTCCTAGTGCTCACCCCTGCACACCATATGGGCTATTGGGTCTCCTCTGCCTGATGCATTGTGGGGGGTTGCTGAGACCAAGAGTCATACCATTGGGTACTGTCGGTGGCCCACAGTCTCTTTCTCCCTGCCTATCTGCATTCTCCCCTCTTCCTGACTGAACTCTCTGCTGCTCCCAGAGCAAGCTTCTCCTAGAGAGTCCAGCCTATCTCCTGCCTGACTCCCCCAGTGGGACCTTGGGTCTACTCCTTTGGCCCTCCCTTTTGTGTGTGTGTGTGTGTGTGTGTGCATGTGTGTGAAAAAGTAGACAAGAGTCGGATGATTCTGAGGTCCTGTGTTTGTTTTCATTCTTTGTGTGAAATGGAACCACTGCCTCTAGTATTAAGTTTAAAGAGGAGGGGGTTTTAGGGGAGAGCTGAGATACTGTATTTTTCCATGATTTGTGTTACCAATGAAATATCCATTAAAGACATCGCAGGCAGCTCTAACAGTGGAGTTGGGAATAAAATTCCCGGATAGAAAAGCAGTATTTGATATTAGCCATGCAGATGGTGAGTGAGTTTAAGAGAAAAGGGAGAAATGTCGGGGAAAGTCTATTGCTAGTGCCTCTCTTGTCCTAGCATGGCTTTGCTTTGGGTGTTCGGATTGCTAGTAGGTTGAAACTCACCAGCAGGTGGCAGCTGGAATTAGTTTTGCTACCCTAACCCTTTTGTCCTGGGCATAGCTATTTTCATCATGTTACCACCACATGCTAATTTCCATGGGATTTTCTCATTCTTTTTTGGTTTTCTGACTTTCAATCCAGTCCCTCCATTTGGCTTAGATATAGCTTTATATCTATCTTATATCTTAAATATAGATTTAACTATATATAGATGTAGCTCCTTACAGCCCCGGCATCTGGGGGCATGCTTGTCCCTGGTAGGCTTAAGGGCTGTTTGGAGCCACACCAAAGGAAAGTACTAGCACTGGCCTTATTGGAAGGAAGCCTCACCAACTTCCTTTAACAAGGGTGGGCACCTGGTCTCAAGCAGCAAATCAATCCCCATGCATCGGGAGTGGTTGCCTGAATCTCACATTGAGGTAGTTTTGATAAGTTAGTGATTGCAGGCGAGGACATCTTATAGGGCAGTGGCAGTGTTCATAACATTTACCATGTTCACGCTAGAACTTCCTGCTGCTAGGCCTTGCCCATTAGACCTGCCTTACCCTGGAGGTCCTGACTCCAACCTGGATGTTGCCTGGCTCTTTATGCCTCTTGGACTCCTGCAGGTGTGTTGTTCGCCTCTTAGAACAGGTCCTGAAGTCACGGCATGTCTGCAGGCATTTGGGTTCACAAGTCACAGCGTGTCTTATTGCTATAGCTGACCCTGAGGGAAGATAAGGGCAGGTTGAGGGTGCTGCAAAGTTAGTGGGAAGTAGAGAAAGGGGACATGTCCAAAGAAGGCCTTACAGAGGGCTGGGAAAAATAGGAGGAAAAGGGAATTGTACAAGATGACGTACCAGAAGAAATTTTTGTAATTGTTTTATGATAACATAATTGTTTTACACTTGTATTCACAGACTCTCTCGGGCTCTTTTCCAAAAGCTGACCATGAAGTTTAACCAGTTTAAGAGCAAACAGGATATTGTTATTTCTTTGACTTTAATGTTTTTAGGAATGAAGATAACATGCTTTTAGGAAAGGACAGAAAACATTAAAAAAAAATCCAACTAATAAGCTGTGTATACAATAAAATCTTGGGATGACATGCTAAAAAATATAACTGGTTAACACCTGTAAACGTTTTACAATGCTCTTGCTGCATGTACCTTCAGAAATGTAAGCTTTCTATTAAATCATACCTCATTAAGTACATTGCTTAACATCAAAGGTTCAGGTTTTATTAGTTGTTTGATTTTGGCCTTAGTTTCTGAAACTGTAAAATAAGGAGTAAGAATTTTTTTTAAAAAGATTTTATCCATTTATTTGAGCAGAAGAAGGGGGAGGGGCAGAGATAGAAGGGAAGGGAGAAGCAGACTCCGGTGCTGAGCACAGAGCTGAGCCTGAGTTGGGGGGTGTGATCCCAGGACGCTGAGATCAGGACCTGAGCTGAAGGCATACACTTAACTGACTGAGCCACCTAGGCGCCCCTAAAATAGAGATGATAATACCACTCATCTCAAATGGTTAATAAATAAAAATGCTTAGCACAGTACCTACCTAGCACATTGTAAATGCTCAATAAATATTAGCTATTATTATTATATATAATTTACATCTGGGATATGTATTCCAATATAATTTAATAAATGTATAGAGTACTGAAATAACCAAGCACTCACAACATCTTGAAATTCTCAGTAAGTGGGAAATATTGAGTAATATGAATTTTATTTTGGTTGTATTATATTCAGGAGAGAGAACATCCCTTTTTCAAAACCATATTTACTAATGCTTATATTTTACGCCAATGTAATATCATGACTTCATTTAATCTCTGATGAGAGTGGTGTAGTGTGTTACATGTTGTGGATATATATGGAGTCCGGGAATAAATGTGGGGCTAACCATGACCGAGGCCACCTGTCAGCAGCACCTCGGGGAAGCCCGAGTCCCCAGTGAGAGTGGGTTGTGTTGTTGTCAAACTTCTGAACATTTAAATGATAGTATCATTCACTACTTGATCTTCAGTGCAACAAAGGGAGAAGCTAAAAAATATTTTTATATCTGGGAACCAAGTATTTTAACCATAGAGACAGTTTTGTTTCTTTACCGGTTAAATGAATGGACTCTGGAGCCAGAAAGATGTAGGTTCAAATTTTGCATCTGTCATTACTAATAGATCTACTGAAAGGATTACATGAATTCGTCATGAAATGTATTTAATGTAATGCCTCATACATAGAAAATGCACATTCCCTCACCTGTTCATTCATTCAGTAAATAAATGTTTATGGGGTGCCTATGGTATGGCAGGCTGGGGTCTAGAAGGTCAATGGTTTGCTGTTAGAACTTGTATTTTAGTGGAAGGAGCTAAAAAGAAGCAAATAAAAAAGTGGTATTATGGCAGTTCCCCAGGCCCTTCCCCCTTGGATATGGCTGGAGCTTGAAGCATGCAGGGCGTGGGACACTTGCAGACCTGGAACTAGGGTGGTGAATAATAGCTCTTAGAGTCTGCAATAAAAAATGGCCTCCAATTAAACTAGATTGCTAAAAAAAAAAAAGAAAGAAAGAAAAAAAAAGGTGAAGAAGGGGTGCCTGGGTGGCTCAGTCAGTTAAGCATCTGTTCTTGGTTTTGGTCCCGATCATGATCTCCGGGTCGCGAGATCAAGCCCTGCTTTGGGCTCCACACTGGGTGGGGAGTCTGCTTAAGATTTTCTCTTTTCTCTGCCTATGCCCCTCCCCCTACACTCTCATTTAAAAAAAGGGGAAGAAAGAGATGGAAAGAGTAAAAAAATTAGAAGAGGCAGAGCCTGTGGAATTTGTGGTGGAAAAAGTACTGGACCACCATGTAGTGAATGGGAAAGGGGAGTATTTCCTGAAGTGGAAGGGATTCACAGATGCTGACAATACTTGGGAACCTGGAGAAAATTTAGATTGTCCAGAGTTAATTGAAGCATTTCTTATTTCTCAAAACTTGGTAAAGAAAAAGATCGTATAAAAAGACAATCTTTAGGGACGCCTGGGTGGCTCAGTTGGTTGAGCAGCTGCCTTTGGCTCAGGTCATGATCCTAGGGTCCTGGGATCGAGTCCCACATCGGGCTCCTTGCTCAGCAAGGGAGCCTGCTTCTCACTCTGCCTCTGCCTGACTCTTTGTCTGCCTGTGCTCTCTCGCGCTCTCTCTCCCTCTATCTCTGGCAAATAAATAAATAAAAATCTTTATAAAAAAAAAAAAGACAATCTTTATCTGATAGTGAAGCTGATTATAGTAAATCAAAGAAGAAAAGAGATGTTGCTGATGAACCAAGGGGCTTTGTCAGAGGTCTTGGTCCCGAACAAATAATTTGTGCCACAGACAGCAGCGGAAAATTCAAGTCTCTCATGAATGGAAAGATTCAGATGAGGCAGATTAGGTGTTGACAAAAGATGCAAATAGGAAGGGGCCTTAAACTGTAATTGCTTTAAAAAAAAATTTTTTTTTTTTAAAGGAGGTTCCATACACAGGTTAGAGCCCAACATGGGGCTTGAACTTATGACCCTGATATCAAAACTTGAGCTGAGATCGAGTCAGATGCTTAACTGATGGAGCCACCCATGTGCCCCAACTGTAATTACTTAAAAAAAAATTTTTTTTAAAGATTTTATTTATTTATTTGACAGAGAGAAATCACAAGTAGTCGGAGAAGCAGGCAGAGAGAGAGAGAGGGAAGCAGGCTCCCTGCTGAGCAGAGAGCCCGATGCGGGACTCGATCCCAGGACCCTGAGATCATGACCTGAGCCGAAGGCAGCGGCTTAACCCACTGAGCCACCCAGGCGCCCTACTTTTTAAAATTTATAAAATTTATTTATTTGTTTGAGGGAGAGAGAGTGCAGAGGGCAGAGGCAGAGAGAGAAAAGGAGACACCCTGCTGTGGAGCCTGATGTGGGGCTCAATTCTATAACCCTGAGATCATGGCCTGAGCTGAAATCAAGACTCAAATGCTTAACTGACTGAGCCACCCAGGTGCCCTGTAATTGCTTTTTATAAAGAGAGATTAACTTGGCATTTATATGTGTATATATAAAATCTGGGTCTTGGTTTTTTGACTTAAGGAAATAAGAGGAAATAAGGAAATAAGAGGAAATAAGAAATGAGGAAATAAGAAAATCAAGTTTGATATGTTTGTTTTGAAGTAGTATTGGGGGTTTTGTTGGGGATTTTTGCATCTATAGCACTGGTTACTTTGAACAAATAAAAGATTTCTGTAGTTGCTTCCTTTATCAGAAAAGACTATTTGAAACCAGACAGCACATTTAAAAAAAAAAAGATTTTATTTATTTATTTGACAGACAGAGATCACAAGTAGGCAGAGAGAGAGAGGCGGGGAAGCAGGCTCTCCACTGAGCAGAGAGCACAACGTGGGGCTCGAACCCAGGACCCTGGGATCCTGACCTGAGCTGAAGGCAGAGGTTTTAACCCACTGAGCAACCCACGTGCCCCCAAACAAGACAGCATATTATTCCCCTGCATCAGAGAACACCTTTTCTAAATGTTGGGGGAGGGGTACCCAGGTGGCTTAGTCAGTTAAGCATGGGACTTTGGCTCAGGTCATAATCTTAGAGGTCCTGGGATCCAGCACCCTGGCTGTCTCTGTGCTCAGCAATAAGTCTGCTTCTCCCTCTCCCTCTGTCCTTTCTCCAGGTTGTACTCTCTCTTTCAGGTAAATAAATTAAGTGGAAAAAAAAAATGTTGGGGGAAATCTTCATAGTTGTTAATCAGAATTCATGTTTAAATATTATATGCCTGAGGACCATTCTGGGTTTTTTGTTTATTTGGTTTGTGTGTGTGTATGTGTGTTTATACTTAAAATACATATGTGAATGGTTTTTCTTTTTCAACATTCACCAAAACAAAAACAACATTTTATAACCACAGATAAGCCTGTGTTTCTAGGATGCCATCATTTTCAGCGACCTAAGAAATAAATCGCTTCAAGTTAAATTTAAATTTTTCCTGAATCCTTAACCTTTCAAATTTTATAATTACTTGGAAAATTTAAATATAATGTAAATAATTTAAATTGGATAATTTAAAAGCAGCCACATCAGAATCCATATCCATATCCACAGTCACATAAATGCAATTTAATTTGCAAGATCCCTGGAAGGAAAGTATTGTCACTGCCAAGAATCCCCACCCAAATGAGAAAACTAGATAAGTCCTGGTGTGTTTTAGTTAAGTAACAAAACCTAGTTAAATGGACATTTAAAGCTTCTTTCTAATGAACCATCCCTTAAAAAAAATTATTTGGGGCACCTGGATGGCTCAGTGGGTTGAAGCCTCTACCTTTGGCTCAGGTCGTGGTCTCAGGATCCTGGGATCAGGCCCCGCCTTGGGCTCTCTGCTCCCTTTCTCTCTCTGGCTGCCTCTCTGCCTACTTAGGATCTCTCTCTGTCAAAATAAATAAATAAAATTTAAAAGAAATTATTTGAGAGAGAGATAGAAAGAGAAAGAGCATGAGCAGGGGGAGAGGCAGAGAAAGAAACAGACTTCCCGCTGAATGCAGAGTCCAACACGGGTTTCGATCCCACAACACTGAAATTATGATCTGAGCCAAAATCAAGAGTTGGGTGCTTAACTGACTGAGCCACCCAGGTGCTCAGAACCATTCCTTTTCAAGAAGTTGAAATCCCTGTGTTGTATGGGCTAAAAGGTCATGATTCATAGAATGTCTAAGACTTTGTTCGTGAAAACCTAATCATAATCAGATGGTTAGAGATGCTGGCAATTTAGGACCTGTAGGAATAAATGGGTGAACAAACTTCTGTAATCGAAAAATTCTTGACCTGCTTGGTTTTTGTTTTTCTTTTTGTTTTTACCCCAACCCACTCCTTAAATGTAGGCTTAATCTTCTTACTATTTGAGTTACTGGTTCAGCAGAAACCAGGAAAAACAGTAACTTGGGAGTCATAATGTTATCCAGCTGCATGTTTATTGTAAATACTGATAAGTTGTACTCAATAGTTTTATATATTTTTTAAAAGTGTTGTATTTAGTGCTATGATGAACAAAACAGGGTGAGGGAGGTCCCAGGGCAGAGACTGGCCAGGACATAAATGTTAGTTATTATTATTGCTGCTGCTGCTGTTGTTATTGTTATTATTATTATTCCATTCCATTACATTAGTTACATTTCTAAATCCATTTTGTTGAGAGAAGAAAAATAAGACATGTGAGAGGAGAGGGAGAAAGCACAAAAGGAATAAAGGGAAGCTAAGTGGGACAGGAATGAAGAATAGAGAGTGCTTTGAACAGAATGAACAGAAAAACCAACAAGGAGGAGAAGAAAGAGAAGAAAAAGAGTTGATGTTAGAAGCTGGGGGTGGGAGGGAAGAAGAAAGAAATGCTAGAATGGAACTCAGAATAATTGCTCGATGGACTTGAAAATGGCTATTTTGGGTATGGGTGAGCCAATGGAGTTTTCAGGACATTGTTTGAGAGTAGGACTAGTGCCATCATTGGCCAGACCCATACAAAATGAAAATGCAGGCCCCTTTGTTCAGAAATTATTAAGAATTACAAGATGGAGGGGCACCTGGGTGGCTCAGTGGGTTAAGCCTTTGCCTTCAGCTCAGGTCATGGTCTCAGGATCCTGGGATGGAGCCCTGCATCAGGCTCTCGGCTCAGCGAAGAGCCTGCTTCTCCCTCTCTCTCTGCCTGCCTCTCTGCCTACTTGTTATCTCTTTCTCTCTGTCAAATAAATAAATGAAAATCTTAAAGAAAAGGAATTACAAGATGGAGATAGCAGAGCATTAAGCCAAGAGCAACCACATTGGTTGCATATGATGAACCAGCCCTGTCTAAGAGCTTAGCACACAGCCTGGCATACAGCAAGTATTTAGTAAAAATGGTTGTTGAATGAACGGAACCTGGGGCTAATTACTTTTGAACTTCTCGGAGGACTGGCCCATATTTCGATGAACTGACTTTATTTGGCTCCAATTTCAAATTTCCTTCTATTGTTCTCTGCCACGGGGTCCAGATCTTTATGGAACAACAGACTCCTGGACCTAGTTTTCACAGCAGGAATTCTCTGAGGCCTGGCAGGGCTTGGTTCATATCCTCCTGCACTTACAGAGTGTGGCCACTTGAGGTCACTGCACCAACAAGGCAGAAGTTGGAGGACTGGCCACTGCACCCCCAACCGCATCATGATGGCCCCAAAGAGTGAATAGCTCAAAGGCACCAGGAAGGTTAGTTATTAAAGCCAGTGTATAAAAACTGCCTCTCCTTTACATTTTGATACAGTTCTACAGTTCTATATGTAGGGCTTTTAAACTCCTTACGAAACATCTGAACAATGTTAGCCAAGTCTTGAGAAGATGAAGATCAGGAAGTGAGCTCTAGGAGTGGGGAGGAGAGTCGTTTTGTAGAGATGTCCTACCTTATGAAACATGGTTCACCATGTCATGCTTAACATCAGAAGTATCTGGATGCAGATCATTCACTTCACAACTATGAACTGTGCTGGACAGCCAACAAAACAGACATTGTCTCTGTGCCAGGAAGTGGAGAGAGACTCAGTGATCTGTTTGCCTCCACAATATGTGCCTCAGAGGAGGAACATTGCCTCCAAAGACAGCAGAGACTCTTGACTTGTTTGAGATCCGGAGGGATCACTTAAGGGGATATGGAACCAAGAGTCTAACACAAGGACATGGTCCCGTTTCTATAACAGGAAGCAAATTTCAGGCAGTTTCCACCTATCGAGCATTCAAAAAAATGAAGGGTAGGTTCAGAAAATTCTGATATAAAACAAGGATACTTGGAAAAAAGAAGAAAAAACCCAGGATACTTGGTTAATGATTAGAAAAAAGTACATTTTTGTGTCTGGTTTGTATTTGTATTTTATCAAAGAGGAAGCTGAATTCTGGGCTTCCTGGTTTCAAAATACATGTCTGAAATAAATGATAGCCCTGGTCTCTAATGCTAATGCTAATTGAGCTCTGGGCTAGACATTATGCAAATATTATCTCCTTTAATCCCCACACAACTTGGTGAGCTAGGAGCTGTTACTGTCTCTAATTCACACTTGAAGAAACTGAGGTTTAGACAAGTTAACTAGCTCTCTGGAGGTCCAACATCTAGTAAAAGATGAGTTGGAATTTGAACCCAAGCAGTTAAATACCAGACCAGGGCAGCTGCCTTCTATTACCTTTTTCTGAGGGAGGAGCTTTGCCAAGATAGGTTATGAGCCTGCAGACAAGTGGCTCAAAGTAGAAGTTGTTAATGACGAAGAGTGTATGTACAGGTTAAATCCTTACTTTGAGGGTTAGTTTCCTACTGGACACAGAATGCATCTCCTGTCCTGCCAGTCTTCCTGGTTTGCCTTTCTCCTCCCAGGAGTCCTGAAGTAAGATTTTGAGTGGATCTCTGAAAGTCAAAATCTACTGACTGCAAAATAACCCTATATCTCTGTGCAATCTGCCTGTGTGTGCCCCACAACCCTCAACCTCCTTAGACCAGACTGGTTATCTATCCCGTGCATAAAACAACACTGGAACAAGCTTCCTTGCTGACTTTTTTTTTTTTTTTTTTTAATTAATGGGAGAAACAGGAACTGGTTGATAGCTCCATTTTCTTCAACTCACTAGCTGTGTGGCCTTGGGCAAGTGACTTAATTTCTTTTTCTTTTTTGAAGAGTTTTTATTTACTTATTTTTGAGGGAGAGAGAAAGCATGCATATACAAGTGGGAAGTGCGGGGAGAGGCGGAGGGAGAAGCAGACTCCCCACTGAGCAGGGAGCCTGACCCAATCCCAGGACCCTGGGATTATTACTTGAGCTGAAGGCAGACAGTTAACCAACTGAGCTCACCCAGGGGCCCGACAAGTGACTTAATTTCTAGAAGTCTGTTTGCTCATATTAAACTGGAGATAGTGAAAGTACCCCCATAGGTTTAAATTAGATTTAAGGAAAATTAGTGCTAATTAAATTCTAAGTTAAATTACTGTTTAAGTTTGTAAAGATTAAATTAGATGATACAAAGGGCTTAACAAGTATGTTCGATAAATAGCTGTTGTGGTTTTATTTTGGTCTATAGCTGAAATTCTTTATATTTTAGAAATGTATCACTTAGAATAGGATTAGAATAGGCTTTTTTGCACATTTATTTGTTATATCTATGTCTGAAGTTAAAAATATATATAGTTATTTAGAACACTTAGCTTTAAATTCTTAGCCAAAACCTTCAGATGCTAACAGAACTGTCAGCAGTCACAAAGGGAACCAGCAAAAGCTGTTTCAGAAGGAGAAGTGGTATATGGACTTCCTTCTGTCTTGACTTGAATTGAGGGGAAGATATTGCTGCTTATGTTGAAGTAATCTCTATGGGAAGGTGTCGAAACAGGCCTGGAGTGAGGAGTGCCAAAGCAGGGCTGGCTTTCCAGGAGAGGGGCTAGGTTTGGGATCATGTCAGGATTGGTGAAGAGAAGAAGGTCTTGGGCAATGAATGCTCAGAAAAGGAATGTTCCATCGGGAAAGAGTCACCAAATAAGAAGGTGGCCTGTGCCACTTGCCCTGCTCTCTTCACCTTGCTTTACTCATCAGAATAATGAATTCTGGCCATGCACATTGACGGAACTAAGATGGTCTGCTCTTTCCTGCAGAGAGAACTGGCTTCCTCTTCTTTTTGTAGGACGATATAAAATTTGTCTTCATTTCATATGTTTTGGTTTCAGGCTCGATTTTCAAAAGGTTTATTTTCTTCTCTCAAGAGCTGAACCTCCAATTCAGATGTGCTAACACCAGGTGCCTCGATCCTTGTACATTCAGTCAGCTAAGAAAAAAACTCAGTTTTTTACTAAATAGAAACCATAGCATGAAGGGCCCAAACAGTGGGGGCCAGGTACTGGGGTTTGGCTTGACTGAAAGATAAAATTCAACCATGGTGAAACCAAAAGTCTATAGATATTGTTTCTTGGATTGAAGCCCTTGATTTAAGTGGGGATCATGGAATTTGAGGTACACATTTTCTGTTATAATGACAGATTTCTATTAAGGCAACTGACAACAACCCTATAAAATGTTACATTTGATGTCAGTATGTATAGAGCAAATTTGAAAAAAACTTTTTACAATTTGATAATTGTTCTAATTCCGAATTGTTACCCATCACAGATTAATCAAACTCCTACCTTATCCTCAGACCTGTTTGGCATGCTTCTTTCTAACTCGTCCTGAATTCTTTCCAATGGCTTCCGAGCTTCAGCATTGTCTGGTTTCAAAAATCCCTCCAGCATTCTCCCATTTGCACCAAAAAAAAAAAAAAAAAAAAAAAAAAGTCAACTCTGAACTTAAGGTCTTTAATGTAGTGTGACAGTGCTGGAGAGCTCAGGAAGAGATATTTTTGTTTTTGCTTATTCTTGCAGCTCGAGAAAACGGATTTCCCAGAGAAGCTCTGGATTCTTCTGTACCACTGAGACAGGCTTTTGATGGGGTTCTTGGTAGAATGGGCAGTTGGATATAGCAGAGTTTCCTTAATCTTCCAAGCCAGTATGTACTAAGGTCAGTTGCATTTTGATTCCCTGGGGGCCAAGGGTACAAAAGCAAACAAAACTCGCAGATGTATGAAAAGGAACTAATCAAAACAACTGCACACTATTAAAACAGTTGGTAGTGGAGCGGACAAATGTGCTAAATTGAATCTGGAGTTAGAGAAGGTTGTGATTAGATAGGGGAATTTTTCTGAAGGAGATATATTTGAGTTGAATTTTCCAGGGAGGACAGAAACTTCAGAATAATGGAAAGGAGGGCATTTATATATGTTAGTAGTGGTTATTATATGTGGCAGGCAGAATAATGGCTCCCCGAAGAGGTCCATGTCTTAATCCCAGACCTGTAAATATGTCAGACATCACAAAAGGGAGGTTGCAGATGTGATTAACGTTAAGACCTTAAGATGGAAGTTTGTCCAGGATGATATGGTTGGATTCAGACTAATCACAGGGGTCATTAAGAGCGGAGAATCTTTGATGGCCTCTGTCATCAGAGCGATATGTGACTAAAGAAGATGTGACTACGGAAGGCTGGTCAGAGAGATGCAATGTTGCTGACTTTAAAGATTGAGGAAGGGGGCTATAAGCCATGAAATCTGGGTAGCCTCTGTAAACTGGAAAAAGTAAGGAAACGAATTCTCTAGAAAGGAATGTAGTCATACTGACACCTTGATTTTAGCCCAGTGAGACCCTTGTTGTAATTCTAACCTACAGAACCTCAAGATAATAAATTTGAGTGTTTTAAGGTATTAATAAGTTTGTGGCAATTTGCTACAGCAACAATAGAAAACTAATATAATATGAGACAGGGATATGAGGAAGACACTACAATTGTGGTCATTTACAGATGGGGAAACTGAAATAGATACTAGGTTCTTGCTCAGTGTCACTCAGCTCTGAAATGAAGGAGCAGGGAATTAAATTGAAGATACGAATCTCCAGAGCTCATGTAAAACCACCTCCCAGACATTTTTGTGGGGAGAAGGATGGAGGCAATCTTCTAGTAAAAGCTCACTGAAGGGGTTAAGTTACACAGCTGGATAGTAAGGAGCTTGGTTCACTGGAAGGGTAGTTCAGAAACTTGGGTTAATGGGGACCGGAAAACAGGTCTCCCTCAGGGTTAGGTTTGCACTCCCTGATTATCTTCCTCAGTTGGTGCTTTGGTCATGACAAACTGGTTTACTCAGTGTCCCACAAGTCATTAAACAGGACTCTTCTACACTAGCACTTTGCCAAAGCCACTTCCTCTTTCCCATTTCTCTGATGCCTGCCCCTCTCCAGAGCTTCCACCCCTCCTCATCCCAACTACAGTCCCTGGAAGGCACTTGGGTTCAAGGATTTTAGGGACTAAGGCATGAAATCACACGTTGCTCTGGACCTCTCATGTAACCTTGCCATATAGTGTCATAGTTTTTCGTCACTTAATTTTCCTGGTGCTTATGACTTATTTCCAAGGTGACTGGCCACTGTAAACTTCCTGCAGGGAGAGACATCAAGTCACCCCGAGCTGTAGTCATGGGGATTTTGGTCAACTGGGATTTTGCTGGTACATTCCTAAAATAAAAATTACTCCCACGCACAATTTTGAGTTTCTGGAGTGTACATTTTCCTTCTCTGATTCTCCACCTCCGAGTGTACATCACCTCCTTGTTAAATATTCCCGTAGCTTTTGCTATAGATCGAAGGTGATTATTTCATTGTCGACCTGTTTCATTACTAAGGTATCTCGAGCGCATTAGCAGAGTCTGGCACACACAGTACAAGAAGAATGTATGGCAAAGCCAGGCCAGTCACTATATAGCAACTGGGAGCAAGGGGAGGGGGAGAGCGGAAGGCAAAGTGTCTTCATTCCTCGCCTCGGCGGGCAGGACCCTGCGCTCTGACAGGTGCTAGAACAGAGACCAGGGTCCGGTCGCGCGCCCGCAAGCTTCCTCCCACACCCTCCGCGCGCCCCCGCGCTGTCTCCGCCCTCTCCACGCCCCCTCTCCACGCCCCCTCTCCGTCCCCTTGCGCGCGCGCCTCAGGCTGCTCGCCCCCGCTGTCCGCGCGGCGCCGCGCCTTGCCGGCTCCTCAGCTTCCAGCCAAGATGGCGGAGAATGGCGATGGTCTGGGGACTGTCCCGGAGCATGAACGGATCTTGCAGGAGATTGAGAGCACCGACACCGCCTGCGTGGGACCCACTCTCCGGTAAAGCTCACATCCCCCCGGGACCTCGGGCTGCCGCCGCTGGCCGCTCATCAGGAGCCGAGCTGGGCGTCCGCCGCCGGCCGCGCGCCGGGCGTACCGACAGGTGGTGCGTGCGGAGGCAGGCGGGGGCGCTCCGGGGCGGTGGGCCGAGACCTGGGCCTGCCCGGGCGGGGAGGGGAGGAACGGGCGGCTGCACCTGTCGCTACAGCCCGCCTCAGCCCCGGGAGCTGTCACCGCGCAGCCGGTGGGTGTGGCCGCGGCGGCGCCTTTGACCCGGGGAGCCGCCGCGCCGCCCGGCCCTGACGGCCTGGGGTCCCGAGGACGCGCCTCGGGCCTCCCGGGCTCCCGGCGGGGCTGAGGGCGGCTGTGCTGGGGCGAAGGTTAACCGACAGTCGGCGTGACTGAGATGCCGTGGCGCCCGCAGGTGGAAACCCTGACGTGGAGGGCTGCAGCGGGCGTGGGAGAATTGAAGTTGAGCTGGAGTCGCCGGCACCATTATCCCTCAGCGCGGCCGGAGTGGGCGAGAAGGGAGCGTGGGCTGGCGGGCAGGAGCTGATGTTTAGGAGCGCGCCAGTGTGACCGAGCGCTCGCCCGGCGCGCCTTCTGGAGTGTGGGAAGCTTTTACTTACGAACATTTCATTAATTTTGCATTAACTTTCCCGTTGATTTTGAAAAAGATCTCCACCCCTTTAAAATAATACTAGATAATGAATATTCCAGACTGACCTGTTGCCCTAATAGAATATTAGCTGGACACTGTTGTGATCCACTAGATTAGGTTAGGCATTCTCACCAAGAATAAGTGCCTGTTTGGGGGTGCCTGGGTGGTTCAGATGGTTGGACCTCTGCGTTTGACTCACGTAGTGATCTTCAGGTCCTGGGATCGAGCCCCACATTGGACTCTTGGATCAGCGGGGAGTCTGCTTCTCCCTCTCCCTCTGCTTCTTCCTCGGCTTGTGTTCTCTCTTTGTCTTCTTCAGAAATGAATAAATAAAAAAATCTTAAAAAAAAAAAGGATAAGTGTTTCTTAGGGGCGCCTCGCTGGCTTAGTGGGAAGAGCATGCTGCTCTCCGTCTCGGTGTCATGAGTTCGAGCCCTCCGCTGGGTGTAAAGATTATTTACAAATAAATAAACTTTTTAAGAAAAAGAAGTACCTTTTTTTTTTTTTTTTTTTTTTTTTTTAGAGATCACAAGGTGATATCCTTGCCTAAGCTTTATTTGATTTAAAGAAAACTGGAATTCTCAAACTAAGTTTTGTATTGTAAAATACACATAACATAAAATTTACCATCTCAAGCCATTTTGAAGGGTACAGTTCAGTAGTATTAAATACATTCACAATGTTGTGCAAGCATCCCCACCAACCATCTCCAGAATTCTTTCCATCAAAAGAATTACCTTTTAAATGTAAAGTTTCAGCTTTCATATTGATGGTAAAATTGTTATTCACATATGGAAGTTAGAAGTGATTGTGCTTTAACATTATTTTCTTCAGTATAGGCTTCCTAGAAATGAAGTGCTGTATGTTTTGTGGACCTGTGGATGTAGTATCAAGTGAAGCTATTTCAAATTATAATGTAAATTCACCTTGCCCTGAGATTCCGGAGTGTTTTGCACGGGTCCTATCGCTGACGAAATGTGTGGTCATGGACAAAATCATTTAAGGTTTCTGAACCTCAATTTTCTTATTCCTGTACTTTGGTAGGGGGTGGGTCTTTAGAAGCCGGGGATATTAGAGACCTTGCCTGTTTGTTCCCTACTGTATCCCTAACACCAAGCATGTGGTAGGCACCTGATAAGTTTTTTTTTTTTTTTTTTGGTCACATGAAGTTCTTGCTGTGATATGATAGGCGTAATTAGTACACTTTCTTAATTTTCCAGTATGATGATTTCTTTTCATAAAACTCTGGTCATTTGGTAATGAAAGTAGAAATCATAGATCAAAAGGAAGCTTTGTTTTCCTCACTGCATAGTGAAAGTTAAAGAGTACAGTATGTATTATAGTTATCAGAACAGCCAATTTTTGAAAATAGTACAGGTTATGAAGAAGATACTTCCTCTTGGGAAAAAATGCTAGGCATTATCTTTGAAAAGAGATGAAATTAATTTAGAAGAAAATTTGAAATATATTGAGAGACTTTTGTGACATAAATAGAATATATGTGTTCACAGTGTTATTCTGTTCTCTTTTGCTGGGCAATTATGTCACCTCCTCACTTTGTTGAAACCCACACTGTTTTCTTTGGCCAACTCCAGTGACTCATACTTATCCTATATATACACTTGTCATCTCATTTAAAAGCAGACTTTCTATACACACATAGAAGGCACTGGTAGCAAGCCTTTCTCTTGAATAGTGTTTAAGCTATTACTGTTTTTTATCTAGGTTTCACTAAGTGCTAATATTAAAATTTAAAAAACCCTTTTATTGGAAAGTAAAAAGAATAGTGTGGAAATCATCATGAAGCCATCATCTTGCTTCAGTTCAACCCCCAACCAGTGCCATTCGATCTGCTCCCGTCCACTCTCCCTAACCCTATATTATTTTGAAGCAAATTCTGGACATCAGTTCATCTGTAAATATTTTAGTATTAAGATTAATTTTTGTTACTTTCCACTTATCTTTTAGCTGGCCTTTTGGCTTATGATGTTGTTACCATTCTTACTATTTTTTTTTCATCAGTGGGAGACTTTTTCAGTTGGATCTTTTCCTGATTTACTTTTTATTACTGATGATTAAGTGAGAAGCATGTTACATACTTTTCACAGGGTCTGGCATACAATATGGTTCTTTGACCACAGTGGAATTAGATTAGAAATCAGTAATAGAAAACTGGAGAATACCCAAATACTTGGACACTGAATAACAGACATCTAAATAACCCAAGGGTAAAAGAAGAAACCAGAAGAGAAGTTTAGATAGTGTTTTTGAACTGAATAAAATGAAAATGCGTTAGAATTTGTGGGGCACAGCTAAAGTAATACTTAGAAATTTATAACATTGAACATCTTTACTGGGAAAGAATGGTTTCAAATCAATGACCTCAGCTTCTTACTTAAGAAACTAGGGAAAGAAGAGCAAATGAAATCCAGAAGAGCCAAAGAAAGGAGCTGGTAAAGAAAGGAGATGGTAAAGACTAGAGTGGAAATCAATCAAATAGAAAATAGAAAAACAAAGTCAGTGAAATGAAAACCTGGTTCTTTGAGATCTGTAAAATTGATAAACCTCTCAGAGAAAGAAAGGGAGGAGATGCCAATTATCTGGAATTACCAATTCCCGGCGCGCCTGGGTGGCTCAGTGGGTTAAAGCCTCTGCCTTCAGCTCAGGTCATGATCCCAGGGTCCTGGGATCCAGCCCCGCATCGGGCTCTCTGCTCGGTGAGGAGTCTGCTTCCTCCTCTGTCTTTGCCTGACTCTCTGCCTACTTGTGATCTCTGTCTGTCAAATAAATAAATAAAATCTTAATAAAAAAAAAAGGAATTACCAATTCCCGATACTGTATCAGTATGAGAGAGGTAACATCGCTGCAGATTCTATAGCTATTAAAGGAATATTATGAATAATTTCATACCAATACATTTGACAACTTAGAAAAAATGGACAAATCCCTTGAAAGATAACAAACTGTCAAAATGATTTCCCCAAATTGATCTTTAGATTTGGACGATCTCATTCAGAATCCCAGCAGAAGGTTTTGTTGTTGTTGTTGTTGTTTTGGTAGAAATTGACAAGCTGATTCAAAGGTTCATATGGAAATGTATAGGACGTAGAAGAGTCAAACTGACTTGGGAAAAGATGAACAGAGTTAGAGAAGCTACACTGCTTTTAAGGTTTATTTGTAAAGCTATAATAATCAAGCCAGTGTGATATAAGCATCAAGAGAAACAAATAGATCAGTGAAACTGAATAACAGAATCCATAAATAGATTCACACATTAATTAATTTTTGACAGAAGTACAAAGGCAGTTCATTTGAAAGGGATAATTTTTTAAAATAATGGTTAAACAGTTGGATATCCATATGCAGAATAATGAACTTTGATCTATACTCTATACCATATTTAAAAAGTAACCCAAAGTAGATTGTAAACCTAAACATAAGATGCAAAACTATAAACTCTTAGAAAAAAAAATCTTTGTGACTTTGGTTAGACAAAGACTTCTTACATGCTATTCCAAAAGCATAATACATAAAAGAAAAAAAATGATAAATTGGACATCCACGTTGAGAGCTTGTGGTCTTCAAAGATACTGTTAAGAAAATGAAAAGCCACAGACAAGTAGAAAATTTCTGAAAATCACGTCTGATTTAAAAAAAAAGTTGTGTCCAAATTATATAAAAGAAGTCTTTAAGTCCAGATAAGAAACAATCCAATTAAAAAATGGGTAGATGATTTAAGTAGATATTTCACAAAAGAAGGTACACACAGTGCAAAAAAGCACATGAAAGGATGATTAACAACATTAGTCATTAGAAAATGTAAACTAAAACTACAACATTGAATCATGCTGTTGGAATGTCAAAAGTTTAAAAAACTGACCATATACCATGTATAGGTGAGGTGGAACAACTGGCGCTCTCATGCGCTGCTTGTGGGAATTTCATAGTGTCATTTATCAAGTTGAGGAAGTTCCCTGCTATTCCTAGTTCATGTTTTTATTATGAAAGAGTGTTCGCTTTTTCACATGCTTTTTCTGCATCTATAGAGATGATCATGTGGGTTTTAATCCCTTATTGTAGTTGTGTGATATATTACATTAATTTTGAGGTATAAACCAACCTTGCATTATGATATAAATCCCACTTGGTCATAGTGTATAATCCTTTTTATATGTTAGTGGGTTCTGCTTGCTAGTATTTTGTTTACAATTTTTGCATGTGTATATTCACAAGAGATATTGGTCTATTATTTTTTGGTGATGTCTTTGTTTGATTTTGGTATGAGAATAATAGTATTTCAAAGAGTGAGTTGGTTAGTGTTCCTGGAATTGAGATGACCATGTGGGGTATTTTTCCCCCTTTGTATTTGTCATGTGATGTGGTACATTGAATGAATTTATTTATTTATTTATTTATTTATTTTTAATGTTGAATCTCTCTTGAATTCCTGGGTTAAATCCTGTTTGGTCATTGTGTATAATCCTTTTACTACATTGTTAGATTTGGTTTGTTAGTATTTTGTTGAGAATTTTTACATCTATCTTCATAGGAAATGTAAGTCTGTAAATTTTTTTTTAAGATTTTATTTATTTATTTGACAGACAGAGATCACAAGTAGGCAGAGAGGCAGGCAGAGAGAGAGGGTGGAAGCAGGCTCCCTGTTGAGCAGAGAGCCTGATGCGGGGCTTGATCCCAGGACCCTGGGATCAGGACCTGAGCTGAAGGCAGAGGCTTTAACCCACTGAGCCACCCAGGTGCCCCAAGTCTATAATTCTTGTCTTTTTTTCTGGCTTTGGTATTAGAGTAGGGCTGGTCTCAGAATAAGTTAGGGAGTGTCCTTCCTCTTACACTTTTTGGAAGATTTGTGAAGGATTAGTGTTAATTCTTTAAATATTTGGTAGCATCCATCAGTAAAGCCACCTAACATTTCTTTGATGGGAGGTTTTTGATTACTGATCGAATTTCTCATAGAAATTCTAGTCTTTCTGAATTAGTTTTGATAATTTGTATCTTTTGAGAAGTTTGTCCATTTCTTCTAGATTATCAAAATTGTTGGTGCAGTTGTTTATAGCATTTCTTTTTTTTTTTTTTTTAATTTTTATTTATTTATTTGACAGACAGAGATCACAAGTAGGCAGAGAGGCAGGCAGAGAGAGAGAGGAGGAAGCAGGCTCCCCACTGAGCAGAGAGCCCTATGTGAGGCTCGATCCCAGGACCCTGAGATCATGACCTGAGCCGAAGGCAGCGGCTTAACCCACTGAGCCACCCAGGCGCCCCTGTTTATAGCATTTCTTGATAACACTTTTTATTTCTGTAAGGTCAGTATGAATGACCTTTCATTCTTGATTTTAATAATGTCAGTTTCTCTTTTTTCTCTTGGTCAGTCTAACTAAATGTTTGTTGGTTTCATGGATTATTTCAAAAAACCAGTTGGCTCTTGGTTTTATTGATTTTTGTGTATTGTTTTCTAATTATTTCATTTGTGTCTAATTTTTATTTCCTTTCTTCTGCTTGTGTTCTGTTGGTTTTCTTTTTATTGCTGCCCTATGATGGAAACTTAGGCTCTTGGTTTGAGATCTTCGTCATTTTTAAATACAAGCTTTTGCCACTATAAATTTCCCACTAAGCAATGTTTTGAGTTCATCCTGAAGTATTTTTGAAATTTCTTTTATGAGATGCCTTAGTGACTCAGGTCATGGTCCTGGAGTCCTGGGATTGAGCCGTATGTTGGGTTCCCTGCTCAGGGGTGAGTCTGCTTTTCCCTCTCAGGCTTCCTCTCCCTCTGCCCCTTTTCCCCCCTCATGCTCTCTCTCTCTCAAATAAATAAATAAAATATTTGAAAGAAAAATTTCTTTTATGATTTCTTTGACTCATTGGTTATTTAGAAATGTGTTAGTTTCCACATATTTGTGAGTGTCTTAAGTATCCTTGTTACTAATTTCTTTTTTTTTTTTTTAAAGATTTTATTTATTTATTTGTCAGAGAGAGAGCGAGCACAAGCAGACAGAGTGGAAGGCAGAGTCAGAGGGAGAGGGAGAAGCAGGCTCCCTGCGGAGCAAGGAGCCTGATGTGGGACTCGATCCCAGGACGCTGGGATCATGACCTGAGCCGAAGGCAGCTGCTTAACCAACTGAGCCACCCAGGCGTCCCCCTTGTTACTAATTTCTAATATCATTATGTTGTGGCCAGAGTTCATAATTTGTACAATTTCAGTTCTTTTAACTTTATTGAGGCTTGTTTTATGTCTTAACTATGGTCTATCTCTGGAGAATGTTCCATGTGTACTTAAGAATGTTTATCCTGCTGTTGAGTGGAATAATTCTATATACGTCTGTTAAGTCTCTTTAGCTTATGGTTGTTCAGGTCTTTCTTCCTTTTTGATGTTCTGTTTAGTTCTATTCATTATTAAATACAACAGATAGTTTCTGCTTGATGTTATTTTGGGCTCATTATCAGTATGCTCTCTGTGTGTATACTTGTATATATTCCTGGTTGATACACATTTTACCATCGTAAAATATTCTTCTTTATCTGTAGACATGTTTTAAAGTCTATTTTGTCTGGTATTAGTATAGCTTCTCTAGCATTTGTATGGTTGGTTTTTCCATGATATGTCTTTTTCTGTCCTTTTACTTTCACCCTGCTTTTATTCTTGAATCTAAAGATTGCCTCCTACAGATAGCATATTGTTGGATCTTGTTTGTCATCTAGTTTGACAGGCTGCTTTTTTTTTTTTTTTAAAGATTTTATTTATTTATTTGACAGAGAGATCACAAGTAGGTAGAGAGGCAGGCAGAGAGAGAGAGAGAGGAGGAAACAGGCTCCCTGCTGAGCAGAGAGCCCGATGCGGGACTCGATCCCAGGACCCTGAGATCATGACCTGAGCCGAAGGCAGCGGCTTAACCCACTGAGCCACCCAGGCGGCCCCCCCCCCCCTTTTTTTAAAGGGTTTTATTTGAGAGAGAGAAATCACAGTAGGGGGGTTGGAGAGGCAGAGGGAGAGGGAGATGTAGACTCTCCACACTGAGCAGGGAGTCCGACATGGAGCCTGATTCCAATCCGAGCTGAAGATAGATGCTTAACTGACTGAGCTAAGCCACCAGGCATACCTGCCCTTTTAAAAGTTTTTTTTAAAGGTTTATTTATTTTAGAGAGAGAGACTCCCTGCTGAGTGTGGAGCCTGATGTTGGGCTCAGTCTCACGACCCATGAGTTCAGGACCTGAGCCAAAACCAAGAGTCAGATGCTTATCGACTGAGCCACCCAGGTGCCTCACCAGTCTACCTTTTTTTTTTTTTTTAAATTGAATTTTTTAAATTAAATTTTTAAAAACATTTTTTAGTTAACATATAATGTATTATTTTCCTCAGGGATACAGGTCTCTGAATCATCAGTCTTGCACAATTCATAGCACTCACCATAGCACATACCCTCCCCAGTGTGTATCACCCAGTCACCCTATCCCTCCTACCCCGCTCCTATCCAGCAGTCCTTAGTTTGCTTCCTGAGATTAAGGGTCTCTAATGGTTTGTCTCCCTCCTCAGTCCTATCTTGTTTCATTTTTCCCTCCCTTCCCCCCACAACTCCCAGCCCTGCCTGATCAAATTCTTTATATCAGAGAGATCATATGATAATTGTCTCTCTCTGATTGACTTATTTTGCTTAGCATAATACCCTCTAGTTCCATCCATGTCATTGCAAATGGCAAGGTTTCGGTTTTTTGATGGCTGCATAGTATGCCATTGTATATATAATACCACATCTTCTTTATCCATTCTTTTGTTGATGGGCATCTAGGTTCTTTCCATAGTTTGGCTGTTGTGGACATTGCTGCTATGAACATTCGGGTGCAAGTGCCCCTCTGGATCACTACATTTGTATCTTTAGGGTAAATACCCAGTAGTGCAATTTCTGGGTCATAGGGTAGCTCTATTTTCAACTTTTTGAGGAACCACCATACTATTTTCCAGATTGACTACACCAGCTTGCATTCCCATCAATAATGTAAGAGGGTTCCCCTTTTTCCATGTTTTCACCAATACCTCTTGTTTCCTGACTGGTTAATTTTAGCCATTCTGTTTTAATTATTTAATTTCCGTATGGATTTAATATTGTTATTTATATAGTTGGATTTATTTTGCTGCCATTTTACTTTTTGTTTTCTATATACATTTGTTTTTTGCTCTTCTGTTCCCTCTGTTCCCTTTTTACTACTCTTTTTTATTAAATGAATATTTTCCAGTATAACATTTTAATTTAATGATTTTTTTCAGTTTCTTTTAAAAAGCAATTTCTTAGTGGTGGTTCTCAGAATTGCCTTCAGATATTTTCTAAGTCCAGTGAAATATAGAAATATTACTTCTATATATCTCTATTTTCTCTTATTTATTTATTTATTTAAAGAGAGAGAGAGAGAGTGTGTGCAAGTGGGGCAGGGAGAGGGGCAGAAGGAAAGGGAGAGAGAGAGAGAGAGAGAATCTAAAGCAGAATCTAAAGAGTCCAGACACAGGGCTGGATCTCATGACCCTGAGACCTGACCTGAGCTGAAATCAAGTACGATGCTTAACTGACTGAGCCATCCAGGTTCCCCTCTTTCCCATTTATGTGCTTTTGTTTTTATAGCTCTTATATCTCTCTGTGTTACCAACATAACAATATATTGCTGTAATTGTTACTTTATATAACTTTTTGCTTTTTTAAAGAAGCTGACAAGTTTATAGAGTTTGTTATATTAACTCAATTATAATTTCTGATTGTCTTTATTTTTTGCTGGGTTTTAGATTGTCATCTTGTGTCATTTTGTCACCCTAGTACAACTTTGTTCCTATATCTCCTTTGTGCTCTTATTGTCAAATATATTATATTTCTATATGTTAGGCCCACAAATAGAATTATGTACTTGTTGTTTTATGTTAAGAGAGATCTATTTATACTGTCTTTTATAATTAAGTGGTTGTCTTTACTAGCATTCTTTTGTGTGTGTGTGTTTATATTACCATTTGGGCTCACTCTTTTGATTGTGAAGAACTTCCATTAGTTTTTTGTTTTTTTTTTCTTTTAAAGATTTTATTTATTTAAGAGAGAGAAAACGAGAGAACAAGTTGGGGGGAGGGGCAGAGGGAGAGCAAGAAGCAGACTCCCTACTGAGCAGGGAGCCTGGCAGTGAGGGGCTTGATCCCAGGATCCAGAGATCATGACCTGAGCTGAAGGCAGACACTTAACCGAGTGAGCCACCCAGGCGCTCCTAGTTTTTCTTATAAGGCTGGTCTGCTGCTAGCTAATTCTCTCAGTTTTTGTTAATTTGCGAATGTCTTTGTTTCACCTTCACTTTTGCCGAGCAGAGAGCCTGATGCTCCAAGAGGAGCCCCTCTTCCTCCCTGGGATCATGACCTGAGCCGAAGGCAGAGGCTTTAACCCACTGAGCCACCCAGGCGCCCCTCACCTTCACTTTTGAAATTTTTTTACTTATCTGAGAGAGAGAGAGAGAGAGAGAGAGAGAGTAAGAGCACACAAGCTAGGGAGAGAGGCAGAGGGAGAAGGAGAAACAGACTCCCTGATCTGCACAGAGCCCGAGGAGGGGCTCAATCCCAGGACCCTGAGTGACACTTAACTGACTGAGCCACCTGGACGCTCGCCCCATCACCTTCACTTTTGAAGGATAGTTTTGTTGGATCTTAGACTCTTGGTTGACAGTTTTTTCTTGTACTTTGAACATGTCATCCCACTGTTTTTTTGGCCTCCATTATTTCTGTTAACTTTATTGGTATAACCTTGTATGAGATAAGTGGTTTTCTCTTGCTATTTTCAAGATGTTCTCTTCGTCTTCCATTACTTCTACTGTGATGTGCCTGGGTATGGGTCTGTTTGTGTGTATCTTTCTTGGAGTTCATTGGTTATTTTAAATGTCCAGATTAATGTTTTTCATCAGAGTGGGGAATTTTAATCATTATTTCTTCAAATATTCTTCAGGTATTTCTTCTGATATTTTTACCATCATAAAATAGTACTGTGGTACCCCATCATGTGTATGTTCATGTGTTTAATGGTGTCCATATTTTTCTGAGGTGCTGTTCCTGTTCTTCATTCCTCTCTGTTCTTTGGATGTTTTTTTTTAAGATTTTATTTATTTATTTGACAGAGAGAGAGATCACAAGTATGCAGAGAGGCAGGCAGAGAGAGAGGGGGAAGCAGGCTCCCTGTGAGCAGGGAGCTTGATGTGGAGCTCGATCCCAGGACCCTGGGATCATGACCTGAGCTGAAGGCAGACGCTTAACCAACTGAGCCACCCAGGCATCCCAAGAAATTGACAGATCTTTAGGGAATTCCTGTAAAGAGTACAATTTCAGAAATGTTTGTATTATGACACTTTTTAGCTATACAGATTTAACATAGGAAGCCTGAACATCTCTTCTAATTTGACAATTCTTCCAGTGCCAGTTTTATTACAGTAGCCCAACAAACAAACCTAATTATTTATAGCATTTCTCTTTTTATAAATTGAAAGAGTAAACAACTGTGCTTTTGCAGAGTTGTTCTGGGAAATCTCATTGACAGGTTTAGGTGTAAAAGGTATCTTGGAAGTTTTATTTATTTATTTATTTATTTTTAAGATTTTATTTATTTATTTGACAGAGAGAAATCACAAGTAGGCAGAGAGGCAGGCAGAGAGAGAGGGAAGCAGGCTCCCTGCTGAGCAGAGTGCCCGATGTGGGACTTGATCCCAGGACCCTGAGATCATGACCTGAGCCGAAGGCAGCGGCTTAACCCACTGAGCCACCCAGGTGCCCCTGGAAGTTTTATTTTATTTTTTTCTCTATTTAGGCCTCACATTTTAGAAGACAAATCAAAGCAGTTATCAGATGTTACCTGAGAAGCAATACTTGGGTACCAATTTCATTAAAATGAAAGTGAAATATTTAAAAAATAAGCGTAGATAACTTGCTTCTAAAGAACCTTATTTCTTTCATAAGTGAGAGGAAACATTTTTTTTTATTAAATAATCAAGAACATAATAAAGTCCACATGAAGCACAGAAGAGTATTCTGGCGAATGGACCCACTGCTGCTATCTAGGCAGATTATGCAGAAGGTAAAGAATAAACTTTCATATTATAGACAAGTCATTATCTAGTAAACCAAGGAAGCAAGCCCAACAAAATTGGGCTAATATTGCTAAATTTTATATTTTAAAGCTTATTATCAGACTCAGATATTGTAAACTGAGGCAGATACAATTCATTTTCCATGTTTTGTTGTTCATCATGCTCTTTCATGTTCTGAAATAGTTTACTATAGAGCACTGATTTTTTGGGGGGGGATCTGTCTGGTCAAAATAGTTTTCAGGGCTGCTGCCTGGCTTAGTTGGTGGAGTATGCAACTCTTGATCTCAGGGTCGTTAGGTCATGTCCCATGTTGGGCATAAAGCTAACTTAAAAAAATTTTTCAAATAACTCTAAGAGTTTATTTATGTTAATGTACAATGCATTTATCATTGCTCTTTTCAAATGAATTAGTAGGTTTTTTTAAAAAATTCTGTTTTAATTTTTATTTTTTTAAAGTTTTTATTTATTTATTTGACAGAGAGAGAGAGAGATCACAAGTAGGCATAGAGGCAGGCAGAGAGAGAGGGGGAAGCAGGCTTTCTGCCAAGCAGAGAGCCCAATGTGGGGCTCGATCCCAGGACCCTGAGATCGTGACCCAAGCCGAAGGCAGAGGCTTAACCCACTGAGCCACCCAGGTGCTCCATCTGTTTTAATTTCTAATATAAATATTTGTAGTTATGATTCATGTAAATACAGCCTTTTTGGAGTTCTTACTAAGTTTTGAGAGTGTAAGGAGACCAGAAAATGGGAGAACAACTGCTATAAGACAAAACCACTTTTTCCTTGAAAAATAAAAGCCTGTATACATAGTTGTATTTCTCTGTTATTATTGGTCTTAGTGTAATTTCAACTTCTGATAATGATTTAAACTTTTAACCAGAGTATATTTAATTTAAATTTCACATTGAAACACTGAGGTGGAACAGTTTGAATGGTCTGTTGTATAAAACAAGCATTTTATCAGACTAGCAAAGTTCATGAGCACATACAACTCTCTGCAGACACTGATGTTCCATATATATATATATGTATATACATATATATATGCATATATATATATTTTTTTTTAGGGTTTTATTTATTTATTTGAGAGAGAGAAAGTGGGGATGGGAAGGAGCGGAGCAAGCAGATTCTGCACTGAGTGCAGAGCCCAACATGGGGCTTGATCACATGACCCTGAGATCACAACCCCAGCTGACTGAGCCACCCAGATATCCCCCTCCTTTTATACCTTCTTAAAGTGGCAAAAATGAACGTATTCATTAACATGTCCCCAAAATATAGCTTTGTTACAGCATGTAAACATAAGCAACAGTATATAGAGTTAATTATGCTTAGTAATCTGTCTTCTAAAATTCTACCATTTAAAAAAATTTACTGGATAACCAGTGATTATCTCTTAATTTAATATCAAATTTTAAGCTACTTAAAGATCTTAGAAATCAGTGTCAATGCACGTTATAATAAAAAGTTTGCCAGAGGGGCACCTGAATGACTTAGTTGGTTGGGCATCTGTCTTGGTCTCAGGTCCTGATCCTGAGGTCCTAGGATCAAGCCCTGTATCAGGTTCCCTGCTTAATGGGAAGTCTGCTTCTCCCACTCCCTCCGTCCTTCTTCCCTGCTTGTGCTCTTTCTCTCTCAAAAATAAAAAAAATCCTAAAAAAAAAAAAAATTTCTCAGGATACTGATTTAACTTAGTTGAGCACAAATTTACATTTTTAATCATTTTAAATATTTATATAGGCTAATGTTAGCTTATCTGAAAAGTAAATATGTGTTTAGGAAAAATAAAACCAAGTAGAATTAAATGATCAGTCAGAGAAAATAAATAGCTTTTTTCCATAAAGCGAAGTTATCAAACTAGGCTTGTTTGCCAAAGTTCTACTTTAATTATTTGAACTTGGGCTTTTAAAATGTTTTGGGGGGGCAATTAGTTTAGCACATTTAAACTATTAGAAGTTTAATTTACTTGTTTTCTGGGAATTTGACAAAGATTCTAGTTATAGAAGTACTTACTATTTTTTGCCAATGAGCCAGTCAGAACAGAGTTCCTTTAACCAATGAGAGGTAAAAGCCTTACTGAGCTGCACATAAAAATAAAGCTTTATAGCTTTGTTTCTGTGATTTCATCCCAGGTCAAGAGACATGAGTTGTAGAGATGAAAAAAACAAACAGACCTCAGTGTCTAGATATCAAGAACTTGTTCCTTTTGGGCATGAAATTCTTAATGGATATGAGTTCAAAGTAGACAGACAAAAAACATTACCAAGCCAAAGTGTCTTTTATCTTTTTTTTTTTTTTTTTAAGATTTTATTTATTTATTTGACAGACAGGGATCACAAGTAGGCAGAGAGGCAGGCAGAGACAGAGGAGGAAGCAGATTCCCCGCCGAGCAGAGAGCCCATGCGGGGCTTGATCCCAGGACCCTGGGATCATGACTGGAGCCAAAGGCAGAGGCTTAAACCCACTGAGCCACCCAGGCGCCCTGGGAATTGGTTAACAATGTTTGAAAGATAGTGGCAAAAAACCAATATAGGCATTTGGTAATGCTGAAATAGATATATGGATTTATTTATTTATTTACTTATTTGGCAGACAGAGATCACAAGTAGGCAGAGAGGCAGGCAGAGAGAGAGAGAGAGAGAGAGAGGAGGAAGCAGGCTCCCCGGGGAGCAGAGCTGAAGGCAGAGGCTTTAACACACTGAGCCACCCTGCGCCCCCTGAAATAGATTTATAAATAGAGACACAACTGGTCACTATCTGCAGGGCATAATCATTTAAATTTTTAATTAGTTAATTAAATTCCACAGGCCAGAATGTCTTTTTATTTCTATGGACAAGAATAACTTGCTTTACTTACAGTTTTCTACAAATTATAGAGACTTAAAATAGGCTAAGGCACAGATAATCTAGAAGGATGTGTTAGAATAATCATTTTCATCCACTTAAAAATCTTTCACAATTTTTTGCCATTAGTTAGAAGCCTTTTTTTTTTTCATTTTGTCTCTTACTATGCTTACTCTTTTTTTTTCCATCCAGAGGTTTGTTTTTTGATTTTGATTTTTTAGGTTTTTAGGTTTTATTTATTTATTTGAGAGAGAGAGAATGAGAGAGAGCATGAGACGGGGGAGGGTCAGAGGGAGAAACAGACTCCCCTCTGAGCAGGGAGCCCAACTCAAGACTTGATCTCAGGACTCCAGGATCATGACCTGAGCTAAAGACAGTTGCCTAACCAACTGAGCCACCCAGGGGCCCCCAGTCTTTTTATTTTTATGAGAATGAAATTTATCAATCTTTTTCTTCTGGATTTTGAGGCATAAGAAAGTTTTCCATAGTCCAAGGTTATAGAAGAATCCACTCATGTTTTCCTTTGGTACTTGAATGGTTTTATTTTTTACTTTTACATTTCAGTTCTTTTTTGAATTTTCTTTGATAATGAATGACCCCAGATTTTATCTTTTTTTTTTTTAAGTTTGTTTGTTTATTTATTTGTGTAGTCTCT
Organism: Mustela nigripes; assembly: GCF_022355385.1. Classification (NCBI taxonomy): domain Eukaryota; kingdom Metazoa; phylum Chordata; class Mammalia; order Carnivora; family Mustelidae; genus Mustela; species Mustela nigripes. The sequence goes on from NC_081560.1 coordinate 158,178,917, forward strand.
ACATCCAACATGGGGCTCAGACTTACAACCCCAAGATCAAGAGTCTCGTGCTTTTCTGACTGAGCCAGCCAAGAACCCTGGTTTTGTCATTTTTATATGGCAGTCCAACTGTCCTAACAACCCTTATTTAATTTATTTTTTATTTACTTGAGAGACAGTGAGTGAGTGAGAGGGAGCATAAGCTGGAGGAGGGGCAGAATGAGGGGGGAAGCAGGCTCCCCACTGAGCAGAGAGCCCTATGTGGGGCTCGATTCCAGGACCCTGGGATCATGACCTGAGCCAAAGGCAGATGCTTAAGTTGCTGAGCCACCCAATACCTCTTATTTAAAAAGCATATTTTTTTCACATTGATTTGAGATACTGCCGTTATCACTGATTGAATTTTAAAATGTGGTGGGACTTTTTGTTTCTTTATTCTGTTTGTTGTATGTCTATTCATGTGCTATACCACACTTTTAATTATAGAGGCTTTATTGTTATACTTGGTAGGGCTACCTTTACCTCATTGCTCATCTTTTTCAGGGGTTTTTCTGGTGACTCTACCTTTTTTTAATTTAAAAATTTTAACTTCTTATCATTCTTTTGAGTATTGTTGACACATAATCTCACATTAGTTTAGTGTGTACAACATCTCAATTCACTCTTTCTATTCCTTATGCTAATGCTTGCAGCTACCATCTGCCACTATATGCTATTACAGTACCACTTAACTGGATTCACTGTATTCCCTGTGTTGTAGCTTTCATTCCCAAGACTTGTTCATTCCATAATGGGAAGCCTATATTTCCCACTTTCCTTCAACCGTTTTGCCCTTCCTCCTTCCCCCTCTGGCAATCATCAGTTTGTTCTGTATAGGTATAGATCTGATTGTACTTTTTGTTTATTTGTTTTTTAGATTCCACATATAATTGAAATCATGTGGTAATTGTCTTTCTCTGACTTATTTCACTAGCATAATACTCTCTTGTATTAGATCAACTTTTCTTTTTAAAGATTTTATTCATTTATTTGACACACAGAGTCAGCGAGAGAGGGAACACAAGCAGGGGGAGTGGGAGAGGAAGAAGCTGGCCTCCCACCGAGCAGGGAGCCTGATGTGGGGCTCGATCGCAGGACACTGGGACCATGACCTGAGCCGAAGGCAGACGCCCAATGACTGAGCCACCCAGGCACCCCTATAGATCATCTCTTAAGCTATTAGGCAAACTGTACATTAGATCTGCTTTAGAGAGTTTAATATTTTTTGTTTGATTTTCTAAAGTCTAAGGAAGCAATCTATATCTGCATTCTTTAATCTGCTTTAAGCATTTTCAATTAAAATTTATTTAGCAATTCTATTTGTTATTCTGGAGGACAAATACAATGTTGTATGCATTAGGTGTTTCAATTTCTCATCTTTTGCATTTTACCAAGTAGCACAGAAGTCAACAGGAAGAGACATCTCTGGTCAGGAGTGTAAAAACAGGAAGGAGGAAGTCTATTGCAAATCTGTGTTAGCTGATTATCAGTTCAGGTTTCACTATAGAGGATGTCCATTAGCGATTATCATTGTACTTTGTTGTTACCCAGAATTAGCAGTAAGTGTTAATGTCAGTATTATAGAATGTCCACCGTAGTTATAGGAAGTAATGCTAACCAATGAATTCTATTAGGCTCTTTCCTATGCATGGGAACAGGATACTGTTAGAACAAGTCACAGAAATTATTATATATAGAGGTAAATAAGGCAAGTAAAATTCCCTATCAGAAATACAGGGAATATCATCCTGTATTTTTTGCCTTAGCTTGAGCCTGATGCTTTGACAGGTTGTGTGGCCTTTAAGATATTATCATATCCTTTTTTAAAAAGTAAGGGTATGTCAACTCTGTCATTTAAAAAATTGTTTGACAGAATGTCTTCAACTGAATTAGAGGAAGCACCTGGGCATTATTTTGTAAAGCATGCTAAGAGTGCATGTGGCAAACTAGCTGAAATATTTCATGGGAAATAACACAGAAGGTGAATATTTTAAAATAAATCTTTTTTAGTATTCTGTGGTGAAATAAATTGGATTCTGTGTTTATACATTTTTTTTTTCCCTTCTGGAGTTGCTAGAAACTCACTTGCTCTGGATATTCAGGATACCTACTTGGTTTAGCTACCTAACAATGTTTGTGTGTTTTTTTTTTCTTCAAGATTTTATTTATTGATTAGAGAGACAGTGAGTGGTGAGAGGGAGAGAGAATTTGAGGCAGACTCTGCGCTGAGCACAGAGCCCAGTGTGGGGCTCAGTCCCAAGATAGCAAGATCATGACCTGAGCTGACACCAAGAGTGGGTTGCTTAACTGACTGGGCCACTCAGGCACCCCCTCCCTCACCCTTACAGTGGTATTTTAAGATACTTAGCATATCCTGAATTCTTTACTTAGTTGTTCAATGTTGCGGATGTTTTGGAAAAAATAAAAAGTATTGTGTAAAAGCTAGATGGCGGCTGATGTTGCTGTTTGGTGCTTCTGCTTCTCCTCTTTCTCCTCCTTCTCCCTCTACCCCTGGTTGACATGTTCTTTCCTCAGGAGTGTATTAACTTAAACTGTATCTTTAGATCCTTATTAATGAATTATCTTGTGGTAATGCTTTCCACATTTTTTATATTGTGGTATAAAGAGAAAAATTGGGAGATGGTCATTGTGGTATACCTGTAATCTGTTCAGTTGGGAAGATGTACTCTAGTGTATTGGTCAGATGAGGAGGTTTGTAAACCTCTTACAGTTTTAAGAAGTGCTTATGTATGTGTGGGTGTGTCTATGAATATGTGCCTTAAGGACTTTTTTATAAGTTGTAGGTACCAAACCAAATTGAGTTTGCTTAAGAAAATATGAAAAAAAGTAGCGGAAGCTTATGGGGTGTCACAAAATTCTAAAGGCAATCATGCTTTTTCTTTTTTTTTCTTTAAAGATTTTACTTATGTATTTGACAGAGAGATCACAAGTGGGCAGAGAGGCAGGCAGAGAAAGAGGGGGAAGCAGGCTCCCTGCTGAGCAGGGAGCCCGACACGGAGCTCGATCCCAGGACCCCAGGACCATCACCCGAGCTGAAGGCAGAGGCTTAACCTACTGAAACAGGCGTCCCAAGGCACTCATGCTTCTTAAAAGACTGAAATAAAGAGGTAGAAGACTGTGTTTCTTTCTCTGCCTTCATTTTCCTTTGAGGTGTAACTTTCTCTGCTTCTCTCTGTTCTTAGTGGAGGATGACCACCTACGGCTTCCATATGTCAGTCTGGCACATATAGCTGACTGTCTCTGAATTCTAACTTAAAATTCCCGAGTGTGTATTTGATTGAACCAGTTTGGATCAGTTAATACACCTTTGGGCAATGTACTGTGAGTGGAAGAGACAGTATGGCTTTTGTAGATGGTCAGCAGTTCTTAGAGACTGTGTGTGTATTACAGGTGTGTTTGTAAACTTTTCTGGGGAGAGGATCCATCTTTGATCAAAATCCCAGAGGATGGGGCACTGGGTGGCTTGGTTGTTAAGCATCTGGCTTAGGCTCAGGTCATGATCCCAGTGTCCTAAGACAGCCCCGCAGTGGGCCTCCCTGCTTGGCAGGAAGCCTGTTTCTTCCTCTCTCACTCTCCCTGCTTGTGTTCCCTCTCTCACTGTCTCTGTCAAATAAATAAAAAAAATCTTTAAAGAGTCTTGCCACTCTCAGGCCACTGTCCAAATAAATGTTAACTAAAATATAACTAAGATTTATAATAGAGTTCCCACTACTTAGTAAGTATATCCTTCATAGGGGTTAAATTGTTTGCCTTTTTCATAGTGCCATGTCCTTTTCTGACTGTGTTTACCCATGATTGATTACCCCCTTTTATTTCTCCAACTACTCAAATATTTCCTATCATAGAATTCCCATTTTATCCCACAGCATTGTAGGTGGATGCACACACACACACAATTTTTTTTCTTGTGTCTGAGTTCTTATACCATGGATTTTTAAAATACTATACAGTGTTATTTAGTTATGTGTGAGTGTATGTTTTAAAATGTATGTCTTAGGGGCGCCTGGGTGGCTCAGTGGATTAAGCTGCTGCCTTCGGCTCAGGTCATGATCTCAGTGTCCTGGGATGGAGCCCTGCATCAGGCTCTTTGCTTGGTGGGGAGCCTGCTTCTCTCTCTCTCTCTGCCTGACTCTCTGCCTACTTGTGATCTCTCTCTCTCTGTCAAATAAATAAATAAAATCTTTAAAAATAAAATAAAACAAAACAAAACAAAATAAAATAAAATGTATGTCTTAAATACATGTCTTAAATGCAGGCCTAATGAAATTGCCCCCGAGGTCTATGATTGTTACACATATCTGATCAGTTCTGACCATGCTACATAGCATAATGCCTTGGGTATAACAGACCCTCAAATACTTTCTGAACTGAATTAATGAAAAACAAAATCTTTTTAGTTTTTTTAGAAGACTTGAAAAATACAGAATAAAGAGGTGAGAACAGTTGTTTCCTGCTACTGAAAGAGAATCATAATTAACATGAATTCTAGTATATTCTTACATTTGAAATGACAATGTTATTTATTTGTTGAATGTTTATTACATGAACCTTTGCCATTCAACAAGTTAAATTTTGAGTATTAAGTGTTTGTTAAATGAAGTTACAGTTGCCTTGTATAAATATTCATCCTGTTTATTTGATTATTTTCTTATTGTTGTATCTTTAGGTGGTTCTTATTTTTGTCAAATTCTATAAACAGTGGTAATAACTCTAAAATAATTTCTTAGGATTTTTGTTCCCAAAGTAAAAGTAATCATGTCAATAATAATAAATAAAAATTTATTGAACATTTACTGTGTGCCTCTGTTTTAAACACTTAAATGTATTATTTAATCTTCACAAAAAGCAAATAAGATACCATTGTTATATACCTATTCTGCAGATGAAGAAATTGAGGTAGAGCTCGATTAGGTCATTGGCCTTAGGCACATAATAAGTGGTGCAACTATATGTGAGCATAGACCCTTAGGCCTCCGAGCCTGTACTCTTAATCATTATATTTTGCCTTCTAATTTAGAGTATCAGATAATGAAAGCTGCGTGTAAAAACATTATTAAATTTTAACTAAAAAAAATGCCCCCAAAACCAAAAAGCATTGTAAGGTTTACATCAATCAAGATTAGAATGGTAAGGAATGTGACTAGGACTATACTCAGGGAAGGAAAGTCCTATATTTTATTATTATTATTATTTAATTTTAATTTTTTTTTGAAATTCCTGTATTTTAAAATTGTGCTTGGTCAGAGGAGGCTCAGATATTGAAATTAACTCAAAATAAAGTGTTATGGGCCCCTTATTCCTCTGCAGCTCACAGATATAGGGCTCCAGTAACTTTAGTAAGGCCAGTCTCCAGTTTATTCTCTCCAGGAGATGTGGTCTGCTTGATGCAGGAAAAATCTCTGACCTTTTATCTTTTCCATATCCTTTTTCAGTTCTAAATGGTGAAAAAAACAAAACACCATCATCATTTCCTTCCTTCACTTTTAATTCCTATCCTTTCATTCATTCCTGTGGTAAAAAGAATATGTCAAGTTTGTTTTTCAGCTTCCTTACTAGAAGGGCTCGTTCTTTTTAGTTTGGTAGACCAGGCCTAATAGAATCTGTGTATGATGGTGTGTTTGTTATTTTGTTTTCTGTTTTTGTCATGTCTGAATGTGAAGGCAGGCAACTGTTCTTTGTGTGGTTTGTGAGAGTGTGTGTTGATGTGTATTTGGTATTGCCAACTTTATTAAAAAGGAGATTAATTTTCAGATACTTCATTAGTAGAAGCATTGCTATAGTAATAACAAAGATACTCTGGAAATGAGCAATGACTATATTACTGACATATTTAAGGTAAATAATTTCAACAACAGAATGGTGATTTTTGTGTAGCGAGCTGCTTTTACCTTTTCTTGTGCAGTATTTTCCAACAATCTCTATGGGTTCAAGACTTGGATTCTATACCTGGCTCTGGCCTTTTTAAGATTTATTTATTTATTTGAGAGTATGAAAGAGAGAGCAAGTGAGCGAGACCTTGGGGGAGGTACAGAGGGAAGGACAGAATCTTTAAGTAGACTCCCTGGTGAGCATGGAACCATCGCACATATTGATCCCAAGACCCCAAAATCATGACCTAAACTGAAACCCAAGAGTCAGCCACTTAGGCCACTCAAGCCACTCAACTGACTGAGCCACCCAGGTGCCCCGCTCTGAGCTTTTTAGTGGGCACATGGTGTTTAGTAAATCTTTTAACTTCTTAGACCTTCATTTTCTTCATCAGTGAGATGGAGATAAAACCAGTTGCCCTATTTCCCAAGGGTTCTTGGGATCAAGTGCAATGATGTACTATGTAAAATTGCTTTGTGGATTGCAGAGTACTAATACAAAGGTAAAAGCTTATTTTTATTTATTTTTGTTACTTACATTCTGCTTTTGCGTGGACATGGGATTTGTTCTTCTCTTCAAAGCTGTGAAATGACCAATAGCAGTGGACTGTGGTCGGGATCAATAGTGGGGATTAAGATCGGCATTATGTCAGGGAATCGTGTTTCTGTTTTCCTCCATACTATTTGTAAATTACACTTAACAAAATTTTTGTCTTTTGACAAGCACATTATAAAAATCAATGTTTATTAATATTTATTTTTAAAAATGCAATTTTGAATGCTTTTTTTTCAAAGTTCAAATTAAATATATCTACATCTGACTTTCATTTAATATATTGTGCAATTTAGTAAAGTTCTTGTTTTTACTTCAGGTTCTACTTATATGATATCTTTTTTAGGACTTCCAAAAATTATGAGCCTGGAATTGCCAGAAAATGTTTATGGTGTTTATAGTTCTTCTCTATTTTTAACCATTATATTAAAATAATAAGTATCTGGATAAAGCAGCTTCAAAAAAGAGGAAACATTATTTAGATTTCATAATTTTTGTTAATTTGGTTGAGTATGAGATTCACACTTTGCTCTGATGCAGTAGGAAAATATTTGGATTTAAACTTTCTGGTGAAGGGTGCCCTCTAGCGACTGTCTTTTTATTAAGATTGCAATTCTCGTCGTGACTTGAATATAGAAATAAAAGACACCGTCAGTTCTCAAAGAATTTAGAAGATGAAATGTACACTAAAATGGAGAGTATATTTTATGTGTTATGCAAATAAATAAAAGATAAATTTTAAAAAGATAGTGTTACACAAATAACTTAATTAAAGGGGGAGAAATTTTCAGGTAATGGGAAAGGTATTATCCAGTATAGTTATTGATGAAATTTTCCTAAAGGAACAGTCTTGAGCTGAATTTTGAAGGAAGATTAAGACTGAGACATATTGGGGTGCCTGGGTGACTAAGTTGGTTAAACATCTGCCTTGGTCTCAGGAAGATCCCAGGGTCCTGGAATCAAGCTCCTAATCAGCTCCCTGTTCAATGCGGAGCCTGCTCTCCCTCTCCTGGTTTGGGCTCTCTTGGTATCTCTGTCTCTCTGTCTCTCTATCAAATAAATAAAATCTTAAAAAAAAAAAAAAAAGGAAAAGATTGAGGCATATCTTGTGGGGAAAGGGCTTCCTGCAGTGGGAAAATATGTTAAGGACAGTACCAAAAATGACTAGTGCCAAAAGGGAAAAAAAAAAGATAAAATAAAAAATGGAATTATTTTGGAAAACATTTAAATTTAATTCTAATTTACATATTTATGCAGTTGTCCAAATAATTTGTATTATACTTATAAACTTTTTTTTCCCCAGGGATTCAGGAAGGATTTGGCTGGGCATTTGTGACTTGGGAGTTTTCATACAGTTGCAATCAAATATTAGTTGCTGCTGGGGTTGAAATTATCTGGACTAGATAGCCAAGATGGCTTACTCATATTGCTGGCGATTGAAGTGGCTGTTATAATGGAGTGGTCACATATGTGGTCTCTCTAGCATATTTTTATTTTTATTTTTTTAAATTTGTTATAGGGAGGGAGAGAGCGCATAAGCAAAGGGAGTGGCAGGCAGAAGGAGAAGCAGGCTCCCTGCTGAGCAAGGAGCCTGGTGCAACGAGGATGATCCCAGGATCCTGGGATCCTGACCTGAGCTGAAGGCAGATGCTTAACCAACTGAACCACCCAGATGTCCCTCCAGGATGTTATTTTAAGGATAGATTTGTTACTTAGTGGGTGACTTTGCCAGAGTGAGTGTCTGAAGAAGTCCTGGGATAAGTTGCATGTTTTTTTCTAGTTTCTGAAGTTGCATGTAATTACTTCTGTCATCTTCCACTGATCAGAGTACTCAGAAACCTGCCCAGATTCAAAAGAAGGAGAGGATATAGACCTCACCTCTCACCGGAAAGCGTGTCAAAGAATTTTGGACCTATTTTGTAAAACTACTTCATTTGTTTGCCTACCTTTTTGAAGAATTATGCTCAGTACAGATAAATTCTTAACGATTTAGGGATCAGTAAATCTCTGTGTTAAAGTTAACTGTGCAGATATCTGTTTTCTGCACTTGATTTTCAGTTTCTATTGCGTATTGTTGGTACTTAATGAATATTGTTGGAAAGAATACTCCTTTGTCTTTATCCAGTGTTACTGTCTTGGAGTTATTTCATTTCTTATTTGCTCCTGGATTACAGAGTGTCATGGAAAGTTATAGGAGCATTGTTACTCATGTTTGATATATTTGATACAGTGGTTGGGAAAATATTGGGAGTACTGGGTATGATAATTTTAGATTGACTACTTCTGTTCTTGCTATTTTATATTGCTAAGTAGAATTATATATTTTTTCCAAGATTGGTACTTGAGGAAGGCTTTTGTGCATTTAAGATAGGGAAATGGTATATTTGCTATTTGTTCTTTAAAAGAAAAAAAAAGGGGGGCCCTTCTCCCAAACGATAACTCATTTGCTATCTTTGATTAATATTTTAGCCCTTTGTTTTTCACATGGATGCTGCTGAAATTTTGGGCACTTTAAATCTAAAGGCTCCTAAAGGGAGTTGCATGACCAGTTTGTTGAATTAAGCAAGTTTACTGATATACTAAAAATCTGGTTTATTTTATTTATTTTTTTATTTTAGAGAGACAGGGAGGGAGGGAGGGAGGGAGGACGAGCACATACTAATGAGGGGAAGGGCAGAGGGGAGGAGAGAGAATCTCAAGCAGACTCCCCGCTGAGTGTAGGCCTGATATGGGGTTCAATCCCATAACCCTGAGATCAAATCTGAGGTGAAATCAAGATTTGGATGCCCAACTGACTGAGCCACCCAGGTGTCCCCCAAAATGTGTTTTCAAAACTATTTCTGAGGGACGCCTGGATGGCTCAGTTGTTAAGTGTCTGCCTTCGGCTCAGGTCATGATCCCAGAGTCCTGTGAGCAAGCCCCCCATCTAGCTCCCTACTCGGCAGGAAGCCTGCTTCTCCCTCTCCCACTCCTTGCTTGTGTTCCCTCTTTTGCTGTCTCTCTCTCTCTGTCAAATAAACAAATAAAATCTTAAAAAGAAATCCTGATTTAAATAAATATTAAAAATGATTTTTAAAAAAAGATTTTATTTATTTTTAAAAGATTTTATTTATTTATTTGACAGAGAGAGAGATCACAAGTAGGCAGAGAGGCAGGCAGTGGGAGAGGAGGAAGCAGGCTCCCCGTTGAGCAGAGAGCCTGATGCAGAGCTCGATCCCAAGACCCCAAAATCATGACCTGAGCCGGAGGCAGAAGCTTAAACCACTGAGCCACCCAGGTGCCCCTAAAAAAGATTGTATTTATTTGAGAGAGAGAAAGAGAGGGAGAGAAGGAGAGTATGAGAGGGGAGAAGGTCAGAGGGAGAAGCAGACTCCCTGTGGAGCTGAGAGCCTGCTGTGGGATTCGATCCCTGGACTCCGGGATCATGACCTGAGCTGAAGGCAGTTGCTCAACCAACTGAGCCACCCAGGTGCCCAATAAAACTGTTACTGAGTTTATTAGCAAGCAGTTTGTATTGCACAGGATGATTTTACTAGGTTTGAAATTTTCTGATTAGTTTTTCTATGATTATTATTATTATTATTTTTTAAGATTTTACTTATATATTTGACAGACATCACAAGTAGGCAGAGAGAGAAGAAGGGAAGCAGGCTCTCCGCCTAGCAAAGAGCCCGACATGGGGCCTCGATCCCAGGAACCTGGGATCATGCCCTGAGCAGAAGGCAGAGGCTTTAATTTAAACACTGAGCCACCCAGAAGCCCCTCTGATTATTTTTAATGTCTTCATAGCATCATTTTTAGGAATGTTTAATTTGTCAAAAGCTGATAATAATAGAGTGGTTAGTTGTCTTATAAATTTACTTAACATTCAGAAAGTTATAACAATTAATAAAATGAAAATGTTAGTAAGCAAGATTTCAGTACTAATTAGATCAGTACCTAGAATTTGAAAGGCATTCATTATAAATATGAAATTGCTGAGCTATCATAAGCAGTCTCACTAATGAAATACCAAATCTTAAATACTGATGATTAGAAATACAAAATTAAGATCAGTATGTTAGACATTAAGTTTGATATGGTATGTGAAATACTGGTGAAAGAATAGGAAAAAATGGATATGGACTGGAAGAATAAAGAATACTTGAAAGGATGTAAAGCAATTTTAAAAAAATTACTGGAAATACAGAATTAAGGCTAATGTATCATTTTAAGAATGGGCAGAAAATATGTTAATGTTTGAAAAATTAAAAAACAACATTAAAAATCATCCAGTGGAGATTAGAAGTAGCTGATACAGTTTTGTCAGAGATAAAGCAGTGCACATTTCTTTTCTTTTTTAAAAAAGAGATTTTATTTATCAGAGAGAGATTGTGCACATGTGCACGCATGCACACACTGAGTGGGGAATTGGCGTGTGGGCAGAGGGAGAAGCTGGCTCCCTACTGAGCAAGGAGCCAGATACTGGATTGGATCCAGGACCCTGGGATCATGACCCCAGGGACATGACATTGGTAGATAGGACAGTCTACCAATGTTTAGTATTCTAATGCTAGTCACTTTAGGTGAGTATCTTCACACTATTCTGTATAGGGCTTGGCTATGTTCTTTTGTGGTTATACAATAGATTATCTGTTCTGTTGGAGAACCAAGGATTCTGAGATCAAGACTGTTTTTATTCTGTCCAGGAAACTGTAGTGCTTCAATCAATATAGGTAATTTAGGAAAATTGGGATTGGGTACTTGGAGATTTTATCCATTTTTTAAAAAAATGCAAACATTTTATTAGAAGCTGAAAAGTCATTTCTCAGCAAATAAATACAGGTGTCCCTGTATTTGCATTTTACATTTAAATGTTATTATATCAGTACACTTTTACAAAAGACCTACATTTGTACCTGTTTTCACTAACCAAAAGAAATCCAAAGAGGATATTTGCTTTTGTGAAAAAAGGCAAAAAGTGAAAATTGCATTCAGCAGCATGAGGAGCAAACAGGAATGGCACTGCCAAGCAGCCATAGTTCTGGACTGTGTCTGTGAGCATCTGTGTTTTATCTTGATTTATTTTGTTCATCTGTTAGCAAGATATATTCTAAGATATATCAGAAAAACCTAAGAGAAGTTATTTTTTGGGTCTGGGAATGCTCAAAAATTCTCCCTTATAAATTAGTAATAATTGCTTCATCTTTATACACCATTTTGGTTTCATAGGAGCTCTCTACCTTCAGATGATAGGAGAAACCTGTACATTTATTCTCCTTACAGTTACTGTGAGGGAATTTTTTTTTTTTTTTACAATGGAAATATGGTGAAAGAAAAAGATACAAAAAATGGTATAATGATATTATATGCCTTTTGGCAAAAAATATCCTAATTGTTTCCAGTAGTGAGAGAGTCCTTTTTCACATAATATTTTGTAAATGTTGTTTGTTTTCCATTAGAAAGATGTTTTCCTTAAGAAAAATAAAACAGGGGCACCTGGGTGGCTCAGTGGGTTGAGCCGCTGTCTTCGGCTCGGGTCATGATCTCGGGGTACTGGGATCGAGTCCCACATTGGGCTCTCTGCTCAGCAGGGAGCCTGCTTCCTCCTCTCTCTCTCTGCCTGCCTCTCTGCCTACTTGTGATCTCTGTCTGTCAAATAAATAAATAAAATCTTAAAAAAAAAAAAAGAAAAATAAAACAAAACTGGAATATGATTAAGAAATCATTTATCTCATTAATAGAATAGAGTATCAGTCCCAAAACTTGAGGTAGCCTGAGTTCCTCCATTAAGACATTTGATTGGATAACAACATTAATTTTTAAAGAACCAATTTTAATGTTATCTTACTTTTTCTTATATCTATTTTATTACCACTAGGTGGAACCCTGTACATACAATTCAAGAAGGCATTTCTGACCCATGGTTTACTTGTTTAAATGCTGGAAGCCTGATACATCAGATGGTCAAATAATGTATGATAACTCATATTTCAATATTTTACTTTGGGGTAGAAGATTAGATATAATGAAGATAGAAAATGTGGGGCCTAGGTGGCTCATGGGTTAAAGCCTCTGCCTTCAGCTTCACTTGTGATCCCAGGGTCTCTTCTCCCTCACTCTTTCTATCTGCCTCTTTGCCTGCTTGTGATCTCTGTCTGTCAAATAAATAAATAAAATCTTTAAAAAAATTTTTAAAAGAAAATGTGTACTTAAAAGAATTTTTAAGATACGCTTTTTAGACATACATTTCAATGACATGGATGGTGGAACTAGAGGGTATTATGCTAAGTGAAATAAGTCAATCAGAGAAAGATAATTATCATAGGATCTCTCTGATATGAGGAATTTGAGAAGGAGGGTGAGGGGTTGTGAGGGGTAGAAAAAATGAAACAAGATGGGACTGGGGAGGGAGACAAACCATAAGAGAGAGACTCTTAATATCAGGAAGCAAATGAGGGTTTCTGGGGGGTGGGGGTGGGAGGGATAGGGTGGCTGGGTTATGGACATTGGGAGGGTGTGTGCTATGGTGAGTGCTGTGAGTTGTGTAAGACTGATGATTCACAGACCTGTACCCCTGAAGCAAATAATACATTATATGTTAATTTAAAAAAGACATATATATTGTTTTTATGTGTTCCTACTTGCTAAAATTAAAATATGTAAATTAAAATCCACTTAGTGTAGCATAGTCCATCGTTATTTTCTGTTCACATGAAGTTTTTAAGTCATCTCTTCTTTTAACATTAATCTTACATCTGCATTTTGGCATGATTACCATTATATTTTGGTAGAAGTAAGGCTTTTTTTTTTTTTTTTTAAAGATTTTATTAATTTATTTGACAGAGAGATATCACAGGCAGATAGGCAGGCAGTGAGAGATGGGGAAGCAGGCTCCCTGCTGAGCAGAGAGCCTGATGGATGCGATATGATGTGGGGCGCAATCCCAGGACCCTGAGATCATGACCTGAGCCCAAGGCAGAGGCTTAACCCAGGGAGCCAACCAGGTACCCCAGAAGTAAGGTTTTATTGTGCTAAGCTTTTGGAAGGGAATACTGAGCTTTTACACTGAAGTTATTATATGTATAATTGACACTTGAACAATGTGATGGTTAGGGATCACTGACACCACCCCCCCCCCTGCAGCTGGAAATCTGCATATAACTTTTGACTCCCCAAAGACTTTACTAATAGCCTACTGTTAACCAGAAGCCTTATGATACCATAAACAGTCAAGTAACACATATTTTATATGTAATGTGTATTATATACTGGATTTTTGCAATCAAGCAAGCTAAAAAATAGAAAACGTTATTAAGAAAGCTTCAAGGAAGAGATAATATATTTACAGTACTGGACTGTTGAGAAAAACTTGAATGTAAGTGTACCCATCCAGTTCAAACCATTGTCCAAGGTTCAACTGTATATGGAGCGCTAATTTATAACCTTAGTGGATGTGGAATAGTGGGAAATTTACCTGCTTTCTGGTTTTGCCATATGTCTCTGTGTATTTATTTATAGGATTTGATTAGGTTTGCCAGTAGACATTATAGCATTCTGAGGGGACATTTTAAAAGCAGAAAAATTCATTAAAATTGCATATTGCTTGAAAGTTTAGAAGAGTAATGTACTTGGCACCTTAATAATTAGATGGAAAAAATGTTAACTGACTTAGGGTTCAAAGATTGAATAGTACTGAATGGTATTTCCTTTCTTGTCCTGAAGATCAAAATTTTGAAGAATAATGATTGTTATTCAGAGACAAGAAAAAAGATTTTTTAGAGCCTTCGACAAATACAGGGCCCTTAGTTTTCTCTACTTCATATTTTGCTCCTCTTTATTTTTTGCATTTGTAATTTAATACTGCCTAACAATTAGCTATGCCTCAGTTCTCATCCTTTTCTTCTGTCCATTGGATGATTTCACCTGATGGGTGCAGCAGTGCACATCAGGGGATTCCCTATTGAGTCATTCTCAATTGTTGATCTTCAAAGGTGATCTGGTTAGTTGCTATGCCCATAACTTCTCAGCATTCCATGCTGCTTATCACCATTTCTGATTGGAGAGTATATGTGACATAATGGTTAGGAGTGCTGGCTTTCGAGTCAGGTAGACTTGGAGTTAAATCTTGGCCCTACTACTGTGTGTCTTTGGACTTCAAGTCTTCATCTTCCCAAACTGCATTTGTAAATTGGGATGCTAATAGAATCTACACTGTAAAGCTGTAGTGAATATTAATGAGGTAATGCTTGCAAAGTACTTAATAGTAAGTACTTGGTTGTGTGTTACTTTTTGTTTTGTTTTGTTTTTAATCTTTAGCACATTAAGCCAGATGCAGCAGCGGATATGACTCCTCTTTAGTCAGTTCAGTCACTGTGGGGATTCGTTGACAGGGATTGCGCATCTTCTCTGCTTTCCATATCCTCCCTCCATTGTCTCCCCAAATTATCTCTATAATTAAACATAGGACCCTTGTAATTTACCCTTGTATTAAATTACAGGAGAAAAGATGGATAATTCCTACTATGTATATGGTGTATTGCTTTGGCTTTTTTCCCCTTTCCAGTGTTGTTCTGCATATATGCCCTTTTCTCCCTTCCTGTTTGTCTCTGTTCACTCATCTTTTTATTGTTGGCTTTATTAGCAAATTTTCAGACTAATTATTTTTAATATTTTCATCAGAGTGGTAGAGGGTTAAATCAACTGCATGTATTGATTAATTCCATTTTGAGTGCTTGTGTCAGGCTCTTTGTTTTGTGCTGCATCTATTAAGTTGAGAAAGTCAGAACTAGGAACTTTTTTCTTTTCAGGGCCAAATTCTGTCTTGTGATAAATTTTGGATTTTGGCACTTGCTTGAGCCTTCAGTACATTTTTTAAAAATTCAACTTATTCCTGTGGTTTAATTTGAGAGAGAGGCAGTGAGAGAGAACATGAGCGAGGAGAAGGTCAGAGAGAGAAGCAGACTCCCCGTGGAGCTGGGAGCCCGATGCGGGACTCGATCCCGGGACTCTGGGATCATGACCTGGGCCGAAGGCAGTCGTCCAACCAACTGAGCCACCCAGGCGTCCCTATTCCTGTGGTTTAGAATGTTTTCTCATCTCTACTTCTTTATTTCTGTGTACTCTGCTCAGAATGATCTCACTGATACGGATTATGGGTAACAAGTGGTTATATCAGCTTGGGCTGCAGCTTGTACTCATGTCTGTAACAGCAAGTGGTTATCTGAAGTCAGGAGAGACTTAGTAGTAAGACTTAGTAGTAATAGGCGGATCATTCATGGTACTGATTCCTTAATGTTATTTTTATTGGGGTTAATAATTCACCCATTTTAGGCTTTGATTTTCTATTAATGGGGGGGTGAGTATTGCATATGTTCCGATACTGCTTTTCTCCATACTAACAACATCAGTAGAAAAAGAGCCATTCATCTGTGATGCTATACTAAATGCACTGGCAGTGTCTTGAATTACTATAAAATAGGAGTAGTTTTGTTTTTAAAACTCTGGAGAATAAATTAGAAAGACACACTAAAAGATGGACTTTAGAACTTTCTAGGGGTGCCTGGGTGGCTCAATGGGTTAAAGCCTCTGCCTTTGACTCCGGTCATGATCCCGGGGTTCTGGGCTCTCTGCTTGGTGGGGAACCTGCTTCCTCCTCTCTCTGCCTGTCTCTCTCCCCAGTTGTGATCTCTGTCTGTCAAATAAATAAATAAAATCTTAAAAGAAATAACTTTCTAGAATAAAATAGGCTACAAGAAAATTATTTTTCTTCTTTTTGTTTATATATTATTACAGTTCTTAAAAGGGAAAACAGTATTGCTTTTGCACTGACAGAGTCCCACCCTCTTTGGAGGGACATTGTAGTAGAGCAGTCCTGAAATACCTCTTAGATTTTTTTAAAGATTTTATTTATTATTTGACAGAGAGAGAGATGCAGCAAGAGAGGGAACACAAGCAGGGGGAGTGGGAAAGGGAGAAGCAGACATCCCGATGTGAAGGGAGCCTGATGCGGGGCTTCATCTGAGGACCCTGGGATCATGACCTGAGCCGAAGACAGACACTTAACGACTGAGCCACCCAGGCTTCCCTACCTCTTAGATTTTTGCTACAGTGCTACAGCTATAACAGAAAAAAAAGAGAGTAGGCAATTCTTTTGATATATTCTGTTTCCTACTTGGTTTTTTAAGAGCCAGAGAAATTTCAAACTGTATTAAGGTAGGTAAAAAAGATGTTTAAAAATGTATGTGTAGGGGCGCCTGGGTGGCTCAGTGGGTTAAAGCCTCTGCCTTCGGCTCAGGTCATGATCCCAGGGTCCTGGGATCGAGCCCCACAATGGGCTCTCTGCTCAGCGGGGAGCCTGCTTCCTCCTCTCTCTCTGCCTGCCTCTCTGCCTCCTTGTGATTTCGGTCTGTCAAATAAATAAATAAATAAATCCTTTAAAAAAAATGTGTGTGTGTGTATATATATATATATATATATATATATATATATATATCTTCAACATGTGTTGAAATAAGAATTTGTTTATAGCACACTAATGTCAGATAAACTTTTTCTTGCATGGATTTCCTTCAGAATCGTGTTTGTTCAATTAGGAATTCTTATTAAATATTAATTATAGGAAAAACACAAGAAGCACAAAAGTACTTTGGGAATTCTAGTACTGCCTCAGATCCTCAGTAACTAGGCTGCACCAAGCAAGTCATTTAGCATTTCCTTGCCTACTTCACTTGTGAGAAGGGGGAAGTGATATTTTCTCTGGTGTAGTATAAGAAATAAATGAAATATTAGCTGTAAAAAAGTGCAAAAGGCCCCATAACTCCTTTAGCATAGAGTATTAGCCATATTTGAAATCTGTAGCCACTACTTATTCAGCAGCCAGTTGACTCATTTAATAAGGATTTGGTTGTCTTTTATGTTCATATTATGCTAGCAGCCAGTGTGTACTGAGCACTTACCATATGTCAGTTATTGCTAAGAACTTTTCATGTGTTTACTAATTTAAACACATGAAAAATCTTAAAAGAAAGATTTTAAGAAAGTTCTTTTTTTTTTTTTTTAAAGAATTTATTTATTTATTTGACAAAGAGAGATCACAAGTAGGCAGAGAGGCAGACAGAGAGAGAGAGGAGGAAGTCGGCTCCCTGCTGAGCAGAGAGCCCGATGTGGGACTCGATCCCAGGACCCCGAGATCATGACCTGAGCTGAAGGCAGTGGCTTAACCCACTGAGCCACCCAGGTGCCCCTTAAGAAAGTTCTTAAAGTTCTAGAAAGTTCTTAAAACATTGTGATGTAGATACTGTTTTTTTGTTTTGTTTTGTTTGTTTTAAATATTTTATTTATATGACAGAGAGAGTACAGGCAGTGGGAGCAGCAGGCAGAGGCAGAGAGGGGTGGGGAAAGCAGATTTCCCACTGAGCAGGGAGCCTGACATGGGGCTGGGGACTGGGGTCCCTTCGAAAAGGCAGGTGCTTCTTTGTCGTCGTCGTTTTCTTCTTTTTTTAGATTTTATTTATTTATTTGACAGAGAGAGAGAGAGAGAGAGAGAGCGAGCCCGAGTGCGCACAAGCAGGGGGACCAGCAGAAGAGGAGGGAGAAGCAGACTCCCTGCTGAGCAGGGAGACCAATGCAAGACTCCATCCCAGGACCCTGGGATCATGACCTGAGTTGAAGGCAGATGCTTAACTGACTGCACCCCTAGATACTGTTTTTTTCATCCTTATTTTATTGGTGAGAGAGTTGAGATTTAGAGAAGTCAAGTGGCTTACCTGAGGTTGAACAGTTAGTAAGTGTCCTTTCTGATTCCATCTGTTCCATCCATTCATCCTTCCAGTTACTCAGCAATCATTTGTTAACCATCCACTATGTGATAAGTACTTTTCTGGGGCTGAACGTTCAGCGGGGAACAAAACAGACAACTTACATTCTGGTGTGTGAAGACAAAATGAATAGAAGTATGAAATAGAGAATATATTTGAGTATATTCTACAGTGGAAAGAGTGATGCAGTGATAAAGGAAACTCTTTTGTTTTAAAAAAGAAAACACGAAGCAGGAAGGGAATTGTGGAATTGTATGTGGGTATGTATTTGTGTCTCTGTGTGTTTGTGTTTATAATATGGATACTGTAGCCAGAAAGAGCCTCATCAAGAAGGGGATAAAAGACGTGAAGAGAAGCAGGCCACCTGTGAGAAATATGAGAAGTATGAGCAAGGTAGAGGAACAGCATGTGTAAAGCATAGGGTAGGAAAGTGTTTGGTGTTTTTCAGGAACCACAAGGAGGCCAGTGTTGCTGGCTCCACTTATTGTAAAGTGGAGAGTGAGTATTAGGAAGTGAGGTCAGTGAGGTAATATGGGGCAAAATTATATAGGGATTTTATGGGCTGTTGTAAGAGAAATAGGGTTTGGAGCAGAGGAGAAAAATGGGATCTTCTTTATATTTTAATGGGATCATTCTGTCTACATTGTTGAGAATAGACTGTAGGGAAGTAGGGGTGAAATCAAGGAAACTGATTAAGAAGCAGTTGGTAACATTCTAGGCAAGATCATGGTGATCTAGTCCAGGGTGGGACCAGTAGAGGTTGTAAAATGTGTTTGGATTTTCTGGATTATTTTGGTGGAGAAAGTGAGAGAGAGAACCGTCAAGGGTGATACCAAGGTTTTTTGCCAGAGCACCTAGAAGAATGGGCTTTACAGAGATAGAGAAAGACCGTGAGAGGAGCAGGTTTGAAGAAGAAGGTAAGAAATCATTTTGGACATATTTAAGATGTTTATCAGATACCCAGTTGGAGAAATATATGAGTTTGAAGGTCAGGGGAGAAGTTAGGCCTGGAAACATAAATTTGGGAGGTGTCAGTGTTCTTGTGGAATTTAAAACTCCAGATCTGGATGAAATTGAGAGAGTGGTATAGTAGAAAGGAGAAGATGTCCAAGATCAGATCCTAGTTGTAGCTTGGCTCTTAAAGGCCCAAATTTTTGGGGCACCTGGGTGGCTCAGTGGGTTAAGCCTCTGCCTTCGGCTCAGGTCATGATCCCAGGGTCCTGGGATCGAGCCCCACATCGGGCTTTCTGCTCTGCAGGGAGCCTGCTTCCTCCTCTCTCTCTGCCTGCCTCTCTGCCTACTTGTGATCTCTGTCAGATAAATAAAGAAAAAAATCTTAAAAAAAAAAATAAAGGCCCAAATTTTTAATAATTACTATCCAATATGGCTGTCTCTAGTATCATAATAGGTACTCATTAAAAACATGCAACATGGAGACTGCCCTCAAGAAGCTTATGGTTGATAAGAAAAACAAAATATAGGACATATATTTGAAAGGTTTAAATTACAGTACAGAGTATAATATGTGATTACATGTCACAGTGAGTAGAAAGGACAGTAAATTTACCTGTCCTACTTATGGGATTCATTGTGATGTCTCTGCATTATTCTATTGCCTCAACTGTTACTTGAAGATGGCATGCTATGGAGAGATTACTTGTCATGGAAATAAATGATTGGCAAAGTTCTGTTGGAGGAAATAGGAATTGAACTAAATCTCAAACAATGAGCAACAGATTGGGAGAGCACAATATACCAAAAGATTACAGATTAAATTTAGCATCAGGAAAAGGCATATAAGGCAGGGGCTAGCAAAGTTCAAAGTGGGGTCTTCCAGTAGTCCTTTGCCAGTGGTCATGTAGACAGCACTTATATCTCCCAACAATGATGTGTGGCAACAGTCATAGAGTATTGTCAACCAGGGTAGCTCACCTACGCCATGGTGTCCAGGGTTTTTCCAGGGGATTGGTCATGTAGACATGGCTGACTGCCATGAGTTGCTTACCCTTAGTCTGTAGACTCTCTGGAGCTGAAGGCCTCCACTCACTGTAAATCACCTTGTAAACCACATTGCTAGCTTAGATTATTTGACATTTCTAAAGGTCTCCAAGTAAACAAAGACAACTATCAAGTAGGACATTCTGAAGGTTTATTTCCCAGGAGCTGGGGGCAAGGGCCAGACCTTTCTTAGGGCAAGGTTAATCCTTTTCTGAATGGTGTTTGGCAGGGAGGGTGATACCCTCTATGTGGAGATAGCATGAGCTGAGAGACAGTAGGAATGTGTACACTGTATTTAGAGAACATTGTGGTGCTTGTAATATGGGCTTGAGAATATGAACCCTGGAGCCAGACTACCACGATTCATATCTCATCTGTCCCTTGCTAGTGTGGAGTTTAAAGCAGTTACATAATATGTAACATCTGAAAGCAAGGGTAATAATAATACCTACTTTATAGGCTTGTTGTGAGGATTAAAAGATTAATATATAAAGCACTAAGAATATGTCCTGACAGAGTAAGTATTACAGAAATCAGGAGTTTGTTCTTCATTCTTTTTTTTTTTTTTTAAAGATTTTATTTATTTATTTGACAGACGGAGATCACAAGTAGGCAGAGAAGCAGGCAGAGAGAGAGGAAGAAGCAGGCTCCTACCTGAGCAGAGAGCCTGATGCGGGCCTCGATCCCAGGACCCTGGGATCATGACCTGAGTGGAAGGCAGAGGCTCTAATCTACTGAGCCACCCAGGTGCCCTGTTCTTCATTCTTTAGTCATTCACTCATTGATTCTTTTTTGAACACTAGTGCATTAAAGACTCATGTTCTGAGCCTCAGACCTTTATTTCCTGATATCTAGAGCGTTTCCAGGTATCTAGAGAGTTTGTGGCTCATTTAGTAATAACAAGTTGAATGAGAAATTAAATAATTTTTTCATACAAATGATTTCTACTAATGACAGTACTTTCAATCCAGTTTTAAGATTTTCAACCCTTGTGGGTGCTGGGGTAACACAGTTAAGCATCCAACTCTTAATTTCAGCTCAGGTCATGATCTCAGGATTATGAGATTGAGCCTTGCATCAGGCTCCATGCTCTGTGTGGAGTCGACTTGAGATTCTCTCTTTCCCTCTCCCCCTCCATTTGTGCTCTCTGTCTCTCTGAAATAAATAAATTTAAAAAAAAAGATTATCAGCTGTTGCTTTGAAGTTAAAACTTGTATTCAGCTGGCAGTCAAAGAACTTAATTTGTAGAGAAGTTTTGATCTGTAGTTATATTAAGTGGGATTCATTGTGATGTCTCTGCATTATTCTATTGCCTCAACTGTTACTTGAAGATGGCATGCTATGTAACTTGGCCTGAGGTATCAGTGATAGAAATGATGCTTTTCTAAAGAAAGGGTTTGTCATAGTAAGCTGCTGCATGAGGGCTTGCACTTACAGAATTGCACTCCCTTCTGCTGTGCCATCTTTATTTATTTTTTTTTTTAATAGATCAGCCCCAGTTACATTTTTTCTCCTTCTCTTTGGACCATGATAAGCTTCAGAGTAGTGACTTTGGGAGCAGGGTAGTTTAGAGTGAAGAGACCTTTATCTGGAGAAGTAATTTGCATGTAAGATTAGGTGTTTTTTAGATGTGTTATAGGTTTGCTTACTTTAAACCATTTAACTTATGCTCCGAAGTAACTGTAATTTAATGTTGGTACTATGTCATATTATGATGAATAGTTTTAATTGTGTATTTAAAAGTCTCAGTTACAGACTTAAATCTGGATATCAGAATCAAGTAATTCTTGAAATGTATGAGTGTCTCCTTAATATACTGATTACAAAACAAAAAAAAATTATTAGCTGTTGCAAAGAATGGGCTTAATAAAGAATACATTTTGGTGAACTGGGAAGTTAATGTTAGTTTTCTTTTTTGTGTACATTCAGGTCTGTGTATGATGACCAACCAAATGCACACAAGAAGTTTATGGAAAAATTAGATGCTTGTATCCGTAATCATGACAAGGAAATTGAAAAGATGTGTAATTTTCATCATCAGGGTTTTGTAGATGCTATTACAGAGCTCCTTAAAGTAAGGACTGATGCAGAAAAACTGAAGGTAAGAAATACTTTAACATTCTCTTTATTTTTTTTCTCATTAAATTAGTCAAGTATTAGTTTGTAGTACATATGTATAAATCATTATTAAATGTACTATTTTCAGGAAGTGAATTAGTGTGTATATTTGGAAATGCTCTTTATGCTCTATTAACATAGTTGTCATGCTAATGACAGGAGTAATCTCTTTTTTGTAAAGCAAGTAATGCATTGACTTAACAGGATTTCTTTCCATGCAGGGAAATGAACTAAAAAAATTCATACAAGGGAAGGCCTCATTTGCAGTTTTAGAATTTGAAAAATGGCAATTAGTATAATAATGATAAAAAGCAATCCTCTAAAAATTAAAAAGAAAACTTACTATGAGTGATTGTATTCTCAAAATTATTTAATAATACTGAAACTTTTTTTTGGTTTAATAACAAAGCAATTTTCTTAAAGAAAGTTGGTCTGTATTTTCTGCCACCCAGCAAAAACATTTATTAAATCAGACCTGGATTCGTTCAGTCAGAATACAAAGTATTTAGTTATAAGAATTGGCCTATTTATCTTTTTTTACATTTGGAGAATTTAGCAGATAAAATGACCCTGGTTCACTAAAGGTTATGATTAGAAAACCATTATATAAAGGATATTCAGATAACAAGAGACCAAATACAGCATCAATGAGGTCACTGAGCATCTTTGTTCAGAAATTAATGAGATTTTTAATAAACTAGAATGTGCTTCCTTACTATGATGACCTAATGAGTCACTTAATATGTGGGAAAATTTGAGGTTGAGCTTTGTCTGCACCTGCAGCATTAAAATGTTGCTGTGGATTGAAATTTCCGTGTTTGATGTTAATCAACCACCCAGTGTTTGCATTCAGCAAAGTATGAATGTTTAATTACCATAAAATGCAATCACCATTTCGAACAGACAATGAATGGCACATAGACCTCATTGAAGTTATCAAAAAGGGACCAGTGGTCAATTGGGTCAGTGATTTGAATTGTTTGACAGACTTAGAGAAGCAAGTAAAGTTCAAAAATCTAGATTAAATTTGAGAAGTTTGCCACAGAATCTGTTAAAAAGAACTGTCATAAGTAATTGAAGTTAATAAAAGCCCCTTTCAATCAAAAGTTCAAGTTCAAGCTGTAGAGTTAATTTGAATTTGCATTTCTTTGTTCTAAGTTTCTCATGAAGCATGATCTGATTACAAGGGTGAGCAGTTATATCAGGGCAGTTTTATGCATGTTTGTCTAATTAAGGTAAAATTATTTTTAAGGTGCAAGTTACTGATACCAACCGAAGATTTCAAGATGCGGGAAAGGAGGTGAGAATATGATACATTTCTTACATACTCAATATGTGGATGCAGTTTGCTTAAAAATATGAACATTTCTTCTTTTCTAAGGTGATAGTCCAAACAGAAGATATTATTCGATGTAGAATTCAGCAGAGGAACATTACAACGGTAGTAGAAAAATTGCAGTTATGCCTTCCAGGTGAGTTAAACTTGTCTATAATGGAATGCTTGGCTTGGTAAAACTATAATTTAATGATAGCATATGGTCATTAGTAATTATGGGAATTACAAATTATTTGGTGATTGTCCCCAAAGCTCATGGTTATCTTTCTTATCCACTTTAGTTCTTGAATTTTCATGGTTTTCTTATCTTATAAAGTTTTGTTTGATGATCTGTCACATCAGGTTCCTAGAACAACTTGTACCTCTCCCATTTCCTTCCTGCCTAGTTTGTCCTTTATCCCTCACCCCCCTCCCACTGCTTTTTTGTTTTTTCTCAGAATACTTTCCCATGGAGGAGTGTCTTTTGATTACGTTTCCTTGCCTTTTCCTAATTTGCCCAATTTTTTTACTTCTAGTTTTCCACTTTTTTCTGTTTGTCACTTAAGCAGGTTGGTTTTACTTTTCTCGGAGTCTTGCTTTGCTGATAAAGTGAAAAAAAAAAACAAAACCCTAAAGTACTAGGTCTTTTCCCTTTTTTGGTTGTGATTTTACCCTCCCATGTTTTGGAAAGACTGACTTTGTTGGTTTCTGAGTTTTTGATCTTTCTGTTTTGGCTCAGATATTACTGGAAAATCAAATAAATTCTAAGAAACTCACCAGTATTTTCTTTCCCCTTATGTATCCTGTTTGAACAAAAGGAAGCCAAGGTGTATGTCATCTTTTTATTCATATAGTAAGCTGAATCCATATTAGTGTCCCATTTTTTAAACTTATTTTTTTCGCAAGGACCCTGAAGCTCCATATCCAGGGAAATAGAATGAGATTTTTAAATAATATTTATATAATATAAATTTAGCTTAGGACACAAATCGTATGTTAAAACTTTCAGCAGGTTTTATTAACTAAAAGACATTGTTTTCTGACTTTGTGAGGATAACCTTTTTTTAAGAATCACTGAAATTCTGTTCAGTTTTATCTCTGGACCATGGATATTTGCACATTAACTTTGATTAAATAAAATGTCTGCTTCTTATGTTCCATTTCAGGGTTGAGAAACCTATTTCATTATAGTAATGTTTAATAACACCTCTTTGCCAACATCAGATACACTCACTGAAGTAACCATGAACACAGTCTAAGTTTGATTGCTTTGACCCTGATGGTAATAAGCCTAAAAAATTGGGTACTGGTAGAATGCTAAAGAGCTGAATTCAGCTTATTCCCCTGAGCGTGCTTTTTGGAATAGAGAAATAAAGGGAAGTAGAGGTTAGACTTTTGTTACTGCTACTGTCTTTGCTTTCAAGGCTGGACAGGCAATCTGAATTCATGTAAACATTGTCTTCTTAATAGCCACATTGAGAACTGCTTCCTTTCCTCCATCTAGCCTTCTATCTAATTATCCACTCGTGAATTCTTTTTGTATCAGCAATTATGGTAGATATTGGAAATATAAAGTTGAAAATGACACAGTCATAGCTCTGAAGGAACCTACGTTCTAATGTGAATAAGGATATAAGGTATTTATTATTGTATAATTGCCTAACTCCTCCTTGGGTTAGCAGGGGTGTGAGAGGATATAAGAAGGCATAGTGAAACAGTACATTTTCCTGGTATATTAGTTTTACTTGATTATTTATGAGGTGAGCATTATTTTTATATGGAAATAAATAGATATGAAAGTTACATAAATTGTTTAGATAAAACAGGAGACGTCAAAGACATCAAAGGTTATATGTTTACTCTAATGCTTTGGTTGGAAAATATGAGAAATAAATACTGCATTACAATGTAGAGGCTGTGATAGAGGTATCCATAAAGTTCACAGGGTTAGGGTGGTTCACTGTTGCCATCATTGTAGCTTTATGGTTTTCAGACAAGTGAGCTAAATATCTTCTGTATACTTGAAGACCCTTTGTAAGTAGCCAAAATAGAAAATCTAGAAAAAAGTGTTGTCTGTCCAGTCTGTGAAAATGTGAGCTGGCTTGATGAGCCAGTGATAATTTACTCACTTTGTGCTTTGAAATTCTACTAAGGTTAAATGGTAATCTGCATAGTTGCATTAAAACTTTTTTGGTGGCAGTGTGTCATCTTGCTGAAGCTTATAACAATTTTATTAAATAATTTCGTTTCTGAGTCTATAAGAGAAATGATCAAATAAAGTTGCTTGAAAATTTATGATTTTATTATAATTTAATCTCTGTAAACTTGAATTTTTTTTTTCTTTGTCAGTTTGGTATAAAAATTTGCTTAGTGATCTATAACACAGTTGTATTTGGTATATTTTTGTTATGTGTATTTTATTTGATATATTGAATCAAAATTAATCAATCTCGTTTACTCAACTTTGTCTCTTGATTAACTGAAGTCCAAACTTCCATTTGCACTACAGGGAAGAGATAATAATAAGTTTCTGAATATGATAATTGTTAATAGTTTACTATTTCAGTTATAGGTATCAACATATGAAAGTATTTCAAATTCCAGATAATGTGTTCATTTATATAATGTAATGTTCAATATATGAAGATATTAAAATGTTTTTATTTACTTGATATATAAAATTTTATTTGAAAATATAAAAGTAAATATTTAAGAAATATAAGCCTGGATTAAAGTATAGACAAAATTAATGTATAAAGTATAGAGAATATTAATGAATTTATAATAGGCTCTTTCCTGCTTTAATTTTTTCATCTAAATTTTTTTCTCATTTTGAAAGCTAAAGTAAGTTCTCCTTTTTAATGCAGTGCTGGAAATGTACAGTAAGCTAAAAGAACAGATGAGTGCAAAAAGGTGAGTTGGTTTCTTTCCTGTTTTTAATAAATCTTTATTTTTCTATTAAAGAAAGCATGGATAAATGTACTATAAATTACAATGAGTCATGTGAAGTTTTGCTTTCTACCTTTATTCTTTTTTCGTGCAATTTGCCCATCAGAATCTAGTCTAATAAAGCAATTTGTAGCCATTTATTTGTGGATCCTTGTCCTTTATAAGTAAAATCAAAGATTGATGATATTGTTGAAGGACAAATAGACAGCTGAGCAGTAATGAAAAACTACTGATTAGCTTCCATGTGAACATTGCTTATAATGAAAGGGTAAGTGTGTATAGTGGGACCACAGTGAAAGCAGTGTAGGTAGTTTAAAATGTTTTAAAGATGAACAATTTTAAAGTAACATAAAAAAGTCAGAATAAATGATAATATTCTATATTTGGAATAGGGAAATAATGATTTCCTCTTAATTTATTAATAATTGCTTAATTATCATAGTACATAATGTACAAATGTATACTCAAAGATTTGTGTATGTCCTGCTTTGTAGTGCTAAGCATTGAATTTTATTGGCCTTTACCAATTCGTACTAGTTAATAGTTACTTTTTTCCTCCTTAATATGTCATAAATTATCCTGAAAGTATTTTATTTATATATATATGTACATATGTGTGTGTGTATGTATTCTTTTGTTTTCTACCAAAGTTGTACATTCTCATATTTTAAAGACCTAGATAATATAGTTCTTTGTATTTGTTGCAGAAAAACAGGCATCATCTTTCCTTCTTGCCATTCTCCATTCCTTCTTGCTAAAGGCAAAAGCTTTTACCTCTTTTAAGGCATAATTTTTGTGTTTACATTTATGTCTTTATTTTCTTTTTTTAAGATTTTATTTATTTATTTGACAGAGAGAGAAATCACAAGTAGGCAGTGAGGCAGGCAGAGAGAGGGAGGGAAGCAGGTTCCCTGCTGAGCAGAGATCCCCATGTGGGGCTTGATCCCAGGACCCCGAGATCATGACCTGAGCCAAAGGCAGAAGCTTAACCCACTGAGCCACCCAGGTGCCCCCATTTATGCCTTTAAATAACTAACTTTGTTGTTGTTGTTGTTACAGTTGAACTTTATTTTTTTTAATTAACATGTAATGTATTATGTTTCAGGGGTACAGGTCTGTGATTCATCAGTCTTACACAATTCACAGGGTTCACCATAGCACATACTGTCCCCAGTGTCCATCACCTAGCCTCCCAACCTTCCCACCCCCCTCCATTCAAGCAACCCTCAGTTTGTTTTCTGAGATTAAGAGTCTCTTACGGTTTGTCTCCCTCTCTGGTTTCCTATTGTTTCACTTTTCCTTTCCTTCCCTGTTGGTCCTCTGTGTTCTCAAATTCCTCATATCAGTGAGATCGTATGATAATTGTCTTTTTCTGATTGACTTATTTCGCTCAGCATAGTACCGTCTGGTTCCATCCACCTCATTGCAAATGGCAAGATTTCAGTTTTTTGATGGCTGCATAGTATTCTATCACACACACACACACACACACACACACACACACACACACACATCTTCTTTGTCCATTCATCTGTTGATGGACATCTAGGCTCTTTCCATAGTTTGGCTATTGTGGACATTGCTGCTATAAACATTTCGGTGCACGTGCCCCTTCGGATCACTGTATTTGTATCTTTAGGGTAAGTACCCAGTAGTGCAATTTCTGGGTCATAGGGTAGCTCTATTTTTAACTTTTTGAGGAAGCTGCATACTGTTTTCCAGAGTGACTACACCAGCTTGCATTCCCACCAACAATATAAAAGGGTTCCCATTTCTCAGCATCCTTGACAGCATCTGTTTCCAGACTTGTTAATTTTAGCCATTCTAATTGGTGTGAGGTGGTATCTCATTGAGGTTTTGATTTGTATTTCCCTGATGCCAGGTAATGCTGAGCACTTTTTCATATGTCTGTTGGCCATTTGGATGTTTTTGCAGAAATGTCTGTTCATGTCTTCTGCCCATTTCTTTCTTTCTTTTTTGTTTTTTTTTTTTTTTTAAGATTTTACTTATTTATTTGACAGAGTTCACAAGTAGGCAGAAAGGCAGACAGAGAGAGAGAGGAGGAAGCAGGCTCCCTGCTGAGCAGAGAGCCCGATGCGGGGCTCGATCCCAGGACCCTGGGATCATGACCCAAGCCGAAAGCAGAGGCCTTAACCCACTGAGCCACCCAGGCGCCCCTTCTGCCCATTTCTTGATTGGATTATTTGTTCTTTGGGTATTGAATTTGATAAGTTTTTATAGATTTTGGAGACCAGCTCTTTATCTGATATGTCATTTGCAAATATCTTCTCCCATTCTGTCAGTTGCCTTTTGATTTTGTTGACTGTTTCTTTTGCTGTGTAAAAGCTTTGATCTGATGAAGTCCCAATAGTTCATTTTTGCCCTTGCTTCCCTTGTCTTTGGTGCTGTTTCTGGGAAGAAGTTGCTGTGGCTGAGGTCGAAGAGATTGCTGCCTATGTTCTCCTCAAGGATTTTGATGGACTCCTGTCTCACATTTAGGTCTTCTATCCATCTTGAGCCTCTTTTTGTGTATGGTGTAAGGAAATGGTCCATTTATTCTTATGCATGTGGCTGTCCAGTTTTCCCAACACCATTTGTTGAAGGGACTGCCTTTTTTTCATTGGATATTCTTTCCTGCTTTGTTGAAGATTAGTTGACCATAGAGTTGAGGGTCTATTTCTGGGCTGTTTTGTTCCATTGATCTATGTGTGTGTTTTTTGCTAGTATCTTACTGTCTTGATGATTACAGCTTCATAATAGAGCTTGAAGTCCGGAATTGTGATACCACCAGCTTTGGTTTTCTTTTTCAACATTCCTCTGGCTATTTTGGGTGTTTCCACACAAATTTTAGGATTATTTGTTCCATTTCTTTGAAAAAAGTTGATGGTATTTTGATATGTATTGCATTAAATATGTAGATTGCTCTAGGCAGCATAGACGTTTTCATAATATTTGTTTTTCCAATCCATGAACATGAAACTTTTTCCATTTCTTTGTGTCTTCTTCAATTTCTTTCATGAGTATTCTGTAGTTTTCTGAATACAGATTCTTTGTCTCTTTGGTTAGATTTATTCCTAGATATATTATGGTTTTGGGTGCAATTGTAAATGGTATCTGCTTCTTAGTTTCTCTTTCTTCTGTCTTGTTGTTGATATATAGAACTGTAACTATTTCTGTGCATTGATTTTATATACTGACACTTTACTGGATACCTGTATGAGTTCTAGCAGTTTTGGGGTGGAGTCTTTTGGGTTTTCAACATAAAGTGTCATATCATCTGCAAAGAGTGAGAGCTTCACTTCTTTGCAGATTTGGATGCCTTTTATTTCTTTTTGTTGTCTGATTGCTAGGAATTCCAGTACTATGTTGAATAGCAGTGGTGATAGTGGACATCCCTGCCATGTTCCTGACCCTAGGGGAAAAGCTCTCAATTTTTCCCCATGGAGAATGGTATTTGCTGTGGGTTTTTCACAGAAGGCTTTTAGGATATTGAGGTTTGTTCAGAATGGTTTGATAACTATCTAACTGAATTCCTGGGACCAGACAGAATTTAGGATTCCTACTCCTCTGCCATCTTACTCCTCCTCCTAAACTAACTTTTAATATTTCTTCACTATTTTCCAGTTTGGACTATTATATATTTTTTTCCAATAATATAATCTATTGTTTATATTCAGATTTCCCCACTTATCCCCCAGATATCTTCATTTCCTTCTTGAAACATTGGTAAATATGTACTTTTTTGTCCCTTTAATCTAGCACAGTCTTCCTGCTTCTGGTTTTCATGAGAGGGTCCAGGTCAGCTGTCTTGTCAATGAGGACAGTTTGGATTTATTTAATTATTTTCTCATGATTAGATTCAGATAAACTGTTTTTGGTATGAGTATTACATAAGTGATATTGTGTACCCCTCAGTGTATAAAATCAGAAGGCATAT
This sequence comes from Mustela nigripes, assembly GCF_022355385.1. Classification (NCBI taxonomy): domain Eukaryota; kingdom Metazoa; phylum Chordata; class Mammalia; order Carnivora; family Mustelidae; genus Mustela; species Mustela nigripes. The sequence goes on from NC_081560.1 coordinate 158,209,491, forward strand.
ACTGTTAAATTGTCTCTAGGTTAAGCTAAATTTGATCATTTGGTTAAGAGGTTGTCTAAATCAAAGAAGTATCTTTTCCTCTTAGCAGTTAGGAAGTAATCTGTGGGGTGATATTTTGAGTCCTATTTCCTTAACAACTTTTCTCTCATTGGTTTTAGGATTCTTGCTTTAGATTTTACATTTCTTTTTAAGTAATCTCCATACCCAATGTGGGGCTCGATCTCATAACCCCAATATCTAGAGTCACATGCTTCTCTGACTGAGCTAGCCAGGTGCCCCTCTTGCTTTAATCGGTTATTATATTGGGGTTACAAAATGGTGATGTTTATAATTCTGTCATTCCTTTGACATTTATTAGGCGTCTTTATTAATATAAAGAAGAGCTTTTTTTTAAAGGAAGAGCTCTTCCTTTATATTTTCCCTTTTCTTTTTATCTTCCTTTTCTGATTATCACTATAGACTCCATGGATTTTTTCTTTAAGTGGGTTATAATAATATAAAATGTATAATACATAATAATAAATACAATGTTGTTTTCATTATTCTTTTTGGTGCTCAAATTGTACCACATTTGGCTAGGGGAATTCCTTCAAGCCAATTTCTGTGTCTTCATTTATCTCTGAGTGCTTTCTTGGTTAACACACAATATTAGTTCCACACTCACAGTGTACTTTTCTTGTCCTAGACCTAGAAATAGCCATTTTCCAAGGTACCCTAGTTCCTTTTAGTAATCGTATTTAGAAACAGACCTGCTTGCTAGGTGGGCTTATTAATAACTCCTGCCCCAGACACATACCTCTCTCAGGCTCTCTAGTTGTCTATGCAATTGAGAAGTTTGAAGCCATTCTGATTTCTCTTAATTTGTGACCTACCTTTTTTCTCTTTTAGAATCTTCCCTTGTGTGGTCTGTAGTTTCCTGATGGTGTGCTTTGATATGGGCCTGTTTACTTCCATTGTACTGGGTACTTGGTGAACCTGTCTGGAATTTAATCTGGAAACTGTTCTTTGATCTGATCAATGTCTTTAAGATCTAGGAAATTTTCTTGAATTATTTATTTCTGTTTTCTTAATTCCAGGACAGATAGTGATGTTTAACCTTCTAGATTGGCCCTCTGATTTTCTTTTCTTTTTAAACATTTTTTATTTCTTTGACTTCTTGCTCTGCTTCTAGGATATTTCTTTATTTTTATCTTCCAAAAAGTAATGCTGATTTTATTTCCTTTCTGCTCTCCAATTTTTAATTTCTAAGAAATTTTTGATCACTAAATATTTCTTTTCCTTCGTTTTCTTTCTTTTTTTTAAGGTAAGCTGTTCTTGATTTACGGTTAACAGTATTTTGTCTTAACTTCTTTGAGATTTTAGATGTATGTATTTACATATCTCCTTGCATATAGTTTGTTTCCACTAAGTTTTTTTCCCCTCAGTTTTTTTTTTGTTTGTTTGTTTTGTTTTTTGTTGGTTTTTTTTTTTTTTTTTTTTTTTTTTTTTTTGTTTTAATCTCTAACTTTGTTGGTAGGGGTGTTTCTCAGATGTCAGGCGATTCCTTGGTTGACTCCTCAAATTTAAGTGTAGTGGACATAAGGCACTGATTGGAAGCTCTAGGTATGTGCGTAGAACTTGTTGATTGTAAATTTCACTGTGAGGTTATCTAGCTGGGCTGTTTAGTTGGTGAGCCTTTAGTGTTAATATCTGGACTTATTTCTTCTGGGGCTGCCTCAGATTCCCTAGAGGAGACTTTTCCTCTGTCCTGTTTGGAGGGTAAAGATCTGACTGCCAGCATTCTGGGATCTGAGTTGGGGAAGAGAGCATTTAGTATATTTAGCTATACTAATCCTTTTGTTTTCTGATCAGTAATATTGCCTTCAACCTTGGGTGGTCTCCTCACTCTATTCAGAGATTATCTGTTGTAGTATCTTTAGTATTTTGCCAAACTGGGGAATGATTGTTGCTCAGATGACTGGAGTGGAGTTTGCTGCTTAAATAGATTATCAAGCAATATTCCTTACTTTAGCCCTTTATTCACTCCCAGTTCTGTAAGTAGTGGGATTCCTACCAATTCTTGACATTTTGGATATTCTAGAAAATAAATAAGTTTATCTTTGGTTTCTCAACTATTGGCTTAGAATTCAGTTTTCTCAGATGTGATGAGGTTTTTTTGTTTTTTGTTTTTTGTTTTTTTTTAACCCACATGTCTGGTCAGCTTTCAACATTCTAAAATTTTACCGTTCTCTCTTTTCCTTTTCTCTTCACTGTGTAGACTTAAACCTTTAAAGAAAAATCTCCTGTTATTTTATTGTTTCAAGGAGTCAAGATTAAAAAGCATGTATTCAGGCTGCCATCACACTAAATGTTTAGGACCCCACTTTGGTGCTCTGCCATATTTTTGTTCAGCTAAATATTCATATGGGATAATAAAATAGAGGGCATGAGCAGATGTTATTCCTGGTTATCATTAGAGGTTGCAAATGAGCAACCTGCAGAGTCAAACTTGCCCACAACTATGTTTGGTTTGACTTGTAAAATGTTAAAAAAAAAAAAAAGTGTTTTTTGTTAGTTGATAATCACTTCATATTTGTTAAAATATCTGGATTTATTTATTTATTTTTTTAAAAAGATTTTATTTCTTTATTTGACAGAGAGAGATCAGAAGCAGGCAGAGAGGCAGGCAGAGAGAGAGAGAAGGAAGCAGGCTCCCGGCCGAGCAGAGAGCCTGATGCGGGGCTCGATCCCAGGACCCTGGGATCATGACCTGAGCCGAAGGCAGCGGCTTAACCCACTGAGCCACCCAGGCGCCCCAAAATATCTGGATTTATATTCTGCTGACTCCCAAATTGGAATCTCAAATCTCAAGCTTGGTTTTGACATCTCTGATTCATGTTGAATCTTTTCACTTGGATATTCCACTACTATCTTAAGTTCAGCAAGTCTGAAACAGGCTTAAAATCTTTGCTTATTCTTGGATTGAGTCCTTTTTTATGAAATGTGCTGCAAAATATTTACTCTGTGGTACGGTTTTTTATTTTTAAGTTATTTGCTTAGCAACTATTTAGACCCAAATACACAAATCATAAGTCTGTAGCTCCATGAATTTTTAAAAAGTGAATACACTTTTATAACCACCAAGATCAAGATTTGAACATTATTTGTATCCCAAAAGCTTTTCTCATCCATTCTCTTCTGGTCATTACTACCCAAACAAGATGGAGAACATTTCCATCACCCTTTTATGCCCCTTCTCAATCCATTCTTCTTTCCCTCCACAGATAACTATATTCTGATTTCTATCACATGTTCTCAGAATTGATGTAAATGGAATAATAGAATGTATTTATTTTTCTTGTCTTGTATCTCTCACTTCAAATGTTTTAAGATTCATCTATGTTATTGCAAATACCAATTATTTGTTTCTTTGCATTGCTGTGTAGTATTAAGTTCTAAGAAGTTTTTTATCTGTTTACCAGTTGGTGGGTATTTGGATTATTTTCAGTTTGGGCGTATAATGAATAGGGCTGTCATAAAATTAGTGGACAAGCCTTTCTGTAGGCAGATGTTTATGTATCTCTTTAATATATGTATAGGAGTAGACTTGCTGGGTTATATTGTAAATGTAGGCTACCTTTTATAAGGAGCCATTAAATAGTTTCCCAAAATGGTTATACCATTTTATACTCTCATTGGCAATGAGAATTTTAGATATTGCACATCCTTGCCAACATACTATATTGTCTGTCTGCTCTAGTTGAACCATTTTGGTACATATAAAATGGTTGCTCCAATTTGCATTTCTCTGGTGACTGACGTTGACTGCCTTTTCATTTGCTATTTTATCATTTGTGCATTTTCTTTTATAAAATGACTGCTCAATAATTTTAGATTTAGAGACACGTTGAGCAGAAAGTGCAGAGTTCCCATATACCTTCCTCTCAACACAGTTTCTTGCATGAGTGTAGTACATTTCTTACAATTCATGAATCAATACTGACTTGTTGTTAACTCCAGAGTTTACAATAGGGTTCACTCTTTTGTATTATACTGTATAGAGGGTTTTGACAAATGCATAATGTCATATCTACCATGACAGCATCATACAGTATAGTTTTCTGAAAAATCTCTCGTGCTTCATCTCTTTCTTCATCCCTTCATTTCTTCATCTCATCCTTCATCCCTTCCCACAACCACTGCCAGTCTATGACCTTTTTACTGTTTCTATAATTCTGCCTTTTTCAGAATGTTCTGTAGTTGGGATCATACAGTATATGTCATACTCAGACTAGCTTTGTTCACTTAACAATATGCATTTAAGGTTCCTCCATGTCTTTTTGTGGCTTGATAGGTCATTTCTTTTTATGGATAAATAATATTGCATTTTATGGTTGTACCACAGTTTATTTATCCATTCACCTGTTGAAGGACATCTTGGTTGGTCTGACTTCTGGCAGTTATGAATAATGCAGCTATAAACATTTGTGTGCAGGTTTTTGTGTGGAATAACTTTTTAATTCATTTAGATAAGTACCTAGTGATACAGTTGCTAGATTATACAGAAAGACTATATTTAGCTTTTTAAAAAAGATTTTATTTATTTATTTATCAGAGAGAATAGCACAAGCAGGGGGAGTGGAAGGCAGAGGAAGATGCAGGCTCCCTCATGAACAAGGAGCCCAATGCAGGACTTGATCCCAGAACCTAGGGATCATGACCTGAGGTGAAGGCAGACCCTTAACCAACTGAGCCACCCAGGTGTCCCTGGAGGGACTATGTTTAGCTTTATAAGAAGCAGGCAAATTATCTTTCAAAGTGGCTTTACTATTTTGCACTGTCAGCAATAATAATGAATGAAAGTTCTGTTGCTCCACACCCTCACCAGGATTTGGTATTGTCAGCATTTTGGATTTTAGCCATTCTAATAGATGTAGGTAATATCTCATTTTAATTTGTAGTTCGCTATTGGCATGTGATGTTGAGCATTTTTTCATATGCTTATTTGCTATCTGTATATCTTCTTTGGTGAGTTATCTCTTCAGATCTTTTATATGCTTTTAAATTTGGTGGGTGGTGTTCTTACTGCTGACTTTTAAGTATTTTTTGTATAGTTTATATATTATTTATCAGATATATGTTTTGAAAATATCTTCTTCCATTCTGTGGCTAGTCTTTTTATTCTCTTATCAGTATCTTTTTAGAACAGAAGATTATTAATTTTAATGAAGTCCAGCTTACTAGGTTTTTTCCATAGATCATGTTTTGGTGGTGTTTCTGAAAACTCATTGCCAAACCCAGGGTCACTTAGATTTTCTCCAATCTTAATTTCTAGAGTTTTGTGTTTTACATTTATGTCTGTGATCTATTATGAATTAATTTTTGTGAAACCATTCATGAACATGGAATATCTCTGCATTTATTTAGATTTTCCTTGATTTCTTTCATCAGTTTTCTGGTTTTCTTCATATAGATCTTGTATGTATGTGGTTAGATTTACACATAATTCATTTATTGGTGATAAAGTAAGGTCTTTAATTTCAAATCCCAGTTGTTCCTTGCTGGTTTACCAAAGGGCAATTGACTTCGGTATGTTAACCTGGTACTCTTCAACCTTGATATAATCAGTTACTATTCTGGGAATTTTTTTGTAGATTCTTTGAGATTTTCTACATAGACAATCATGTCATCTGCAGACAAGCCTTTTCTTTCTTTCTTCCCAGGATGATTACCTGTTATTTCTTTTTCTTGTCTTACTGGGTTAGCAATGAATATCAGTATTATGGTTAAATTGGAGTGATGAGGAGGAACATCCTTGCCTGTTTCTGATCTCATGGGGAATAACGTTGTGTTTTTCACCATTAAGTTTGATATTAGTTTTGTACTTTTATTCTTTTAAATTTGTTAAGATGTGTTTTATAACTCAGAATATGGTCTATATTGGTGAATGTTCTATGTGAACTTGAAGAGAATACGTATTCTGTTGTTGGATGAACTATTCTCTAAATGTCAGTTAAATCCAGTTGATTGATCATGTTTTGGTGGTGTTTCTGTGCTCTTCAGTTCAACAGTATTTTCTTTTTTTTTAAGATTTTATTTATTTATTTGACAGAGATCACAAGTAGGCAGAGAGGCAGTCAGAGAGGAGGAAGCAGGCTCTCTGATGAGCAGAGAGCCCAATGCGGGGCTCAATCCCAGGACCTGATATCATGACTTGGGCCGAAGGCAGAGGCTTAACCCACAGAGTCACCCAGGCGCCCCTGTTAGAGGAGTTTTAAGTCTTCAACTATGTTAGTGAATTTGTCTGTTTTCCTTGCTTTTATATCAATTTTTGCCTCACATATTTTGACACTCTGTTATTAGTCATATACACTTTAAGGATTGTTATATCTTTTTAGAGATAAATAATTTTATCATTATGTAATGCTTTTCTTTATCTCTCATAACTTTCCTTGCTCTGAAGTCTGCTTTATCTGAAATTAATATAGCTACTCCACCTTTCTTTTGATTAGTGTTAGCATAGTATATCCATCCCTTAACTTTTATTATCTCTGTGTTTTTATGTTTAAAATTTTCCTTTTATACAATAAATATATTGTTGGGTCTTGTATGTGTTCTCCACCCAGAATCATACAACTTCCATAAGAAAATGTAGAAAGATATTTTCACATTACCTGGGGTAAGCAAAGATGTTTTTAGAAGGATCACAAAAAGCTGCTATACAGAATTGGAAATTGGACTTCAAATAAAAAATTTTATTCATCAAAATACACCTTAAAGATGGGGTGCCTGGGTGGCTCAGTGGGTTAAAGCCTCTGTATTCAGCCCAGGTCATGATCCCAGGGTCCTGGGATTGAGCCCCTCATCGGGCTTTCTGCTTAGTGGGGAGCCTGTTTCCTCCTCTCTGTCTGCCTGCCTCTCTGCCTGCTTGTGATCTCTGTCTGCCATATAAATAAATAAAATCTTTTAAAAAATATATACCTTAAAGAAAATTGATAGGCAAGCCACAGACTAGGAGAAAGCATTTGCAAGATTTTTTTTTGGACAGGACTCATAACCACAATATATAAAGAGCTTTTATAAATTAATTAAAAGGAAAAAAATAAAAATTAGGAACTTACAGTTTCTGGACTCACATGTAAAGAGCTTTGAAGGAAGAAATCACTCCTGTCTTTAAAACAAGAAGAGAACTAATCAAAATAAAAAAAACTTTTTTTAAAAAAAGATTCCATTTGTCAGAGAGAAAGAGAGAGCACAGCAGATGGAGCAGCAGGCAGAGGGAGAAGCAATCTCCCTGCTGAGAAAGGAGCAGGGACTTGATGCCAGGGCCTGGGATCATGACCTGAGCCACAGGCAGATGCTTAACCGACTGAGCGTAACCCAGGTGTCCCTAAAAAACCTTTTTTTTAGATCCATTGGAGAAACGAGGTCATAGGGCAGTCTACTGCCCCCGGAATTGGAGAGACGGGCAAATAGAGACTATCACAGTTTACTGAGAGCAGAAGCCACTGCTAAACCTTGGTTGGAACACTTAAAGGTGATTGAGCATACTGGCTGCAGAAATAAAATATTTCTAGGGGTCCAGGAAGTCCACCACTCTCATGAATTTTAGCTTCAGGAGTCCTACTGGACTTTCAGAGTAAGGATCGTAGCAAAATACTAACAGAAAAAAGTAACCAGTTTGAAATAAGCCCAGAGTGCTGTATTCTTAGCAAGGCTAGCTGGCAAAATTTTGATATGAATCTCATTACTTTAAGAGATGCTGAGCTATTAAGACTTTATTTCTTCTTGAGTCAGTTTTCATATCTTATGTTTTATCAAGGACTTTGACCACTTTATCTGAGTTGTTGAATTTTTTGACATCCTTTTAATGTCTGTAGGATCTGTAGTAATGTTCTTCTTTGTCACTCCCAATATTAGTAATTTGTGGTTTTATTCCCTTGAGTTATATGATAGGAGGCTTACAATTTTATGGATATTTTCAACGATCTAATATTTGAGTTTGTTTATTCTTTGATTTCTATTTTTATTTTTATTATTTCCATTGTTACATATGTAGTTTAATTTGTTCTTTTCTGTTTTCATAAAGTGGAAATTTAGGACAGTGATTTTATGCCTCTCTTTTTTTATTTTCAATCATTTATTATAATGATTTGAACAGCAATATGCTGTAAAATAAGTGATTTTAATCTGAAATGACTATAATTTCGCGGCACCTGGGTGCCTCAGTGGGTTAAAGCCTCTGCCTTCGGCTCAGGTCATGATCCCAGGGTCCTGGGATCAAGCCCTGCATGGGGCTCTCTGCTCAGCAGGGAGCCTGCTTCTCTTCCTCTCTCTCTGCCTGCTTCTCTGCCTACTTGTGATCTCTGTCTGTCAAATAAATAAATAAAATCTATAAAAAAATAAAATGACTATAATTTCACCCCAAAATGACTGTAATTTCCTAGACATCAGTGTATCAATGTAAAGAACAAACACAAACAAATGCTGTAATGAAACTCAACTTATATGGGAACATTTTCTCTAGTATAGGAAAATCAGTATGTTTTTAAAAGTTCTAAGATGTACTCAAATACTACATATATCATGATTGAATCTAAAATGACAAAAATAATATAAATTTTTTAAGCTTTTAAAAAATTTATTAATTTATTTAAGTAATCCCTACCCCCAACATGGGGCTTGAATTTATAACCCCGAGACCAGCAGTCACATGCTGTTCCAGCTGAGCCAGCCATATGCCTTTCTTCTTTATTACAAACATTTAAAGTTATATGTTTTCCTCTGAGAACTACTTTAGGTGCAGTTTTGAAATGTTTTTATCATCTTTTAGTTTATAGTATTTTCTTAAAAACAAAAACAAAAAATATTTTCTTTTTTTTTCCAAAGACTTTATTTCTTTATTTGAGAGAAAGAAAGAGTGCAAGAATGGGGAGAGGAGCAGAGAGAGGGACAAGCAGACTCTGCACTGAACTCAGAGCCTGATGTGGGGCTCAGGCCCTTTCCCTGAGATCATGACCTGAGCCAAAATCAAGAGTCAGATGCTTAACTAACTGAGCTACCCAGGCTCTCCTTATTTTCCTTTTTTTAAACTTTTGGTTTAGTGTATTTAATTTTAAATATTTGGGGGACTTTTAGGATGTATTAGGATCTTTATTATTAATTTCTAGTTTGATACTCTTGGGTGAGTGAACATACTTTGTATGATTTCAAACCTTTGACATTTATTGAGAATTGTTTAGTGACCCAGCACATCATCTATCTTGGTGACTATTTCATTTGTACTTGAAGAGACTGTGTATTTTGCAGTGGTGGCTTTAGTGTTCTAGAAATACCTGTTAGGTCATGTTAGTGTTAGAGCAGTTCAGATATTCTTTTTCCTTCATGGTTTTTTTGACCCATTCTATCAGGGTTAAGAGAGAGCTGTTAAGTATTTATCTTAACAGATTTATCTACTTTCCTGTTCTTTAAATTTTCTTTTATATATTTCAAAGCTCTGTTACTAGATGCATTCATATTTATTATTATTTTATGTCCTTACTAACTTTGTGTCATATGAAATGTCTTTCTGTATCTTTGGTAATATTCTGTGTCCTGAATTCAACTTTGCCTGGTGTTGATGTAGTCATTAGTTATTCCAGCATGCTTATACTAGATGTTTCAAGGTCTACCTTTGACATCCTTTTCCTTTTAACCCTACTCTTTATGTTTAAAGTGTTTTTCTTATGAACAGCTTATAGTTGGGTCTTACTTTTTTTCATCCAGTGGGCAATCTCTATTCTACTTTGCAAATGGCATTTTAGACCTTTTTTTTTAACTTTTAAAAAGATTTATTTACTTATTTTAGAGAGAGAAAGTGGGGAAGGGGCAAAGAGAGAAAGGGAGAGAGAAAAATCACAAGTAGACTCCCTACTGAGCACAGAGCCCATGTGGGGCTCAATCCCATGAATCTCAGATCATGATCTGAGCTGAAACCAGGAGCCAGATGCCCAACCAACTGAGTTACCCAGGCACCCCTAGAGCATTTATATTTATGTAATTATTATTATGGTTGACTTTTCAATTAATTATCTTCTATTTGTCTGATGTATTTCTTTCTCTTTCCTTCCTTTTCATTCGTATATATATACTAAAACAAAACATACATATATATATATATATATATATATAAATATTTATATCTAACTCTGTTCCTATACTAGGTTATACATCTTTGTTTAACCTTTTAGAGCACGATATGCATGCTTAACTCCCCACAGCTGACTTTCAGATAATGTTATTATACTTCATCAACAATTTAAGAAACTTAGAACAGTTGTACTTATTCCCATCCTGTTTGTTGTTTTTGTTTTAATGTAATTTACTTGTAACACACACACATAATTAAAACAAATTCTTTAGTACTTACTCACATAATCTTTCTGTTAGGCTTTTTTCCTTTTTGCAGATCCAGGTTTCTAAGTGACATAATTGCCTTTAACATGATAAATTTTGTTTAGTATTTATTATAGTACACATCTGCCTGCTAAAGAAAATTTTCTTGCTTCTGGTGAAATATTTCTTCACTATTATTTTCTCTCTTTCCTTTCTTTTGGGAATTCCAGTTACATGTATGTTAGATCATTTAACATTGTCTGTAATTTCTAAGAACTCCTTTTCTCTCTTTTCTTTTTTTGTTTCATGTTGGCTAATTTTTTGGACCTATCTTAAACTTTACCGAACCTGTTTCTTTTGATCTCAGACACTGTTCCTCCTATCCTTATTCTTTGTATATTTGTGTGTGTTTTAGTTTGCAAAATGTCTGTTCAAGTTGCCTTGAACATAGATAATGAACATAGAACAATGATTCATAGATCATTCTTTCTTCTGCATCTAGTCTGCTCTTAAGCCCATTGAATGAATTCTTTATTCTGCTATTTAGTCTTATTTTCAGTTTTTTCATTTGATTCTTTGTTGTAATTTGTTTTTCCACTAAAATTTCCTATCACTTCATGCATATTAACTTTTCTTTCTTCCTAGAGCCTGTAACATTTATAATATAGTATAATAATAAAGTTTTCATTTGTTAATTCCAAGATCTAGGCCAGTGTATATATGCTCCCATTGACTTTTTCTTTTACTTTTTGATCACATTTTTCTGCTTATTTAAGTATCTTGTAATTTTTTCTTACATGCAGGGTACTGTGTTTAGAATAGTAGAGACTGAGGTAACCACTTCTATGATAGTTCAAACCTTAGTGAATTGGAAATGCTCAAGGGAAGGCAAATCAAGTAAGATCAGTGACATTATTTGTTCTGTTTTAAAGATTTTATTTATTTATTTATATGATAGAGAGAAACAGCATCAGAAGGGGGAGGATCAGAGGGAGAAGCAGGCTCCTTGGTGAGCCAGGAGCCGGATGCAGGACTAGATCCCAGAACTCTGGGATCATGACCTGAACTGAAGGCAGTAGCTTAACTAACTGAGCCACCCACATGCTCCTTGTCACTAATTATTTGTATCCTGTGGGTCAGAGAACCATCAGAGTATTCACATGTTTTCCATTTAGGGGTGACACAATTTTTTTGGAAATGTCTCATATTTCTAAAGGCAGACATCTTGGTAGAGGTTTTGATATAGGGGGAAATCTAGTCTTATTTATAAAAAAGAAAAAATCAGAGACTTAAAATTATAATTATGAGAACATTATCACATTTTTACAGTTGACTTATGAGTAAGGTATTAATCTGTTCTAGAATAATTTTAGTTAAAGATAGTTTCCATGGTATGTTTTGAAATAAGATATGAGCATACAGACCTAGAAATGTAGATATATGACTGGATGTAACTGGGACCAAATTGAGGTCATTATTATATGGTAGTATCAGATGATGCTTTTTATTTGTTCCTTTATAGTTTTGTATTTTTCCAGTGTTTATGGATTACTGTTAAAATTTTTTAAAAACAGCATCAGGGGCACCTTGGTGGCTCATTCATTAAGTGTCTGCCTTCGGCTCAGATCATGTTTTCAGGGTCCTGGAGTAGAGCCCCATGTCAGGTTCCCTGCTCAGCAGGAAGCCTGCCTCTCCCTCTTCCACTCCCCCTGCTTGTGTTCCCTCTCTCGCTGTGTCTTTGTCTGTCAAATAAATAAAATAAAATCTTTAGAAAAAATAAAAAATAGCATCATATACCAAAAGAGAATGGCAGTCTCTTGTGGAAATTTTGCTTGCATTTAGGAATATAAAGCTTAGGGGATTTGTGGCTAAATTTTAGAAGTATTCAGGGTCTGGTCTCTGGTTTCTGGTCTCTGCCCAAGAATATAGCCTTGCTGTGTGTGTTAGCTTGGGTTTCCCAGAAAGCAAAGCCTGAGGTATAACCTTATATTTTACTACTTTTTTTGGAGTATAAGCCTAAGGAAGCTGAGAAGCAGAGTTGAATGAAAGGGAAATGAGTTAGTGAACTTGGGAGAGCAAGGTTGAGTTACTGAGTTAGCTAGTGATGCTTAATGTTGATCAATTTCAAAGAACTTCTGGGAGTTCTGTGTATTATTGTACATTCAGCACATTTCATCCAGGAGGAGGAAAGGGGAATTTATCTTTGGTCTCCCTTTCTCATTAGTTAAGGATTCAGCCCACTGGCATTAACTGCTTACATTTCTGTGTTGTGCTGTGAAGGCTTCATAGTTGAGTGACACTGGAAGCCTGGGATGGGAGGTGAGAGGTATAGAAGCATGAAGGAAGGCACAGTTGTGTTACGAAGCCGTTTGATTGTGTCTGGTGTTGCAAAAACTTCTAGTAATACTTTCATTTAACCTCTATCACTTACAACTTCAAATACATTATAGGCATTACCATGAATTTTCAGAAAGCTTTACTTATGTATACTTTTGCTTACTTTTACCTACGTATACTTTTGAAGTATACACAATTCACACCAAATCAGGAAATAAAGCAGGATCCAATAGTATACTTTAACTATTGACTGACCTATTATATATAAAATGTTATTTTACTAAGAAAAGATATTATTTATCATTTTACTTCATTTAAATTTATAATATCTTGGTTATTATAAAAATGATTGTGATGACATCTGCCTTACCCATGTTATCACCTAAATATGTTCATTTCTGACCAAATATATATTTTATTTGTTTATAAAAATTCTAATGATTTTAAGTAACCATGATAAAATTTAGTCATCTAATTTTTAAAATAGTGGTAGATTTTGTGACAGTGTGCAAAATATACCCTATCTTTGGGAATATAAGGTAGAGAATCAGTAAATATCTTTAAATAGCTTTTGAGTTTACAGTCTTTCAAATTACCTGGGTATTATTTTTTTTTTGTTCTCTAGATCATGTCTTTTCTCATTTTTAATATCCAAATCAATGGGAAAGTATAAAACATAATTTGATTAATTTTTTTTAAATTTTTTATTTTTTATAAACATATATTTTTATCCCCAGGGGTACAGGTCTGTGAATCGCCAGGTTTACACACTTCACAGCACTCACCAAAGCACATATCCTCCCCAATGTCCATAACCCCATCCCCCTTCTCCCAACGCCCCTCCCCCCAGTAACCCTCAGAATAATTTGATTAATTTAAAAATTCCTCTATCTACTTTCAGTGGATTTTGGTAGTGAATATTATTGTAGGAAATTGACAGTTATGGTTTTTCTACCAATTAATTATAGTGTCTTGGCCAAATGTATACTCTTTGTGTTTGAGTTTCTCATCTGTAGAGTATTAATAGTAATATCTGCCATACACATCTACCTCATAGAAATGTAGAGAAAATCAAACTATGTATAGGAAAGTACATGTCAATTTCTCTAGGGCATAGGATGTATTTTACTAATTACTGCAATCCATCATGTCATTCAGTATGTATTTATTTTCAATAAATCACTTTGGTTTTTCACTTGGTTTTTTGGATACTTAATATTATTTTTAAGTGCTTTAAATACTGTAAAATTTTCAAGAAAATGTCCTTAAAACATCTTTTACTTCAATTTGAATTGAATCTTTACTGTTTTGTTTTTTTTTTTTAAGATTTTTATTTATTTATTTGACAGACAGTTCACAAGTAGGTAGAGAGGCAGACAGAGAGAGAGAGGAGGAAGCAGGCTCCCTGCTGAGCAGAGAGCCTGATGCGGGACTGGATCCCAGGACCCTGAGATCATGACCTGAGCCGAAGGTAGAGGCTTTAACCCGCTGAGCCACCCAGGCGCCCCTGAATCTTTACTTTTTTTTTTTTTAATTTTTTATTTTTTATAAACATATATTTTTATCCCCAGGGGTACAGGTCTGTGAATCACCAGGTTTACACACTTCACGGCACTCATCAAAGCACATACCCTCCCCAATGTCCATAATCCCACCCC